>NC_090279.1:41859516-42161276 GCF_040414725.1 Anabrus simplex
ATGTGATGTACAGAGAGGGACGATGGATATTTCTATGCTTTTGATATAAACATTGTCCTCTTGTTGGAAAAGTGGTGGAATAATGTGGGATTATTTGTTATTACAGTGAAGTGTTTCGGAAAGAATATATATAGGAACATGGAAATGAACGAAGAAGTAACAAGTCAAGTCATGTATAGAAAAATGGGAACAGTGGAATGTGAATATAAGACAATGAAGATAATAGCTAGTCATTGTGGTATTAGGATCAATAGAAAGAGAAACATAAGCAAGGAATGGTATTGGGTTATGATTTGGAGAGTGTTTATTATTATTTATTTTCCTTAAATTGTACATGTACACATACACAAGTGCCTCCACCCATACATGTATGTGTATATATACTCTGCTGAATATTCACAAATATGTAGATAATTTTAAATTTACATATTTACAAATGTTCCTCCTGTTCTGTGCTACCATGTCTACTGCTATCCAACAGTGTTTTCCTTTTCATGTTCTTATCTATCTTATCAGTTGTTTGAAAAGCAGTGGCGAAAGGGCTCGGGTTAAAACGCAGCAGGTCATTATGCAAGTTAGGTCCCCAAAACAGTTAAAATAAAATAAATAAATGCAATGTAAATTTTAATCCAATAGAAATTGTATACTATTATTTGAAGTAGCTGCACAAGTTGTATACGTGTTGATTATGTTTGTAACACAGAAGATATGAGTAAAATTTTGTAAATTATATACATTTATTAAGGACGAGCTGTGTGCTTAATATAAAAAATAGCATATATTGTATAATATTGTATTTACAAAATTGTTTTCTTCTCTGTTCTTTTAAAATTTAGTGCTTGATAATAATGTATTTTTGTGTACCATTTGCCAACAAGGTAGACACCTCACTTGCATTTAAAGTGATTTTGATTTGATTGTTCCTTTCAACTATATAATTTTTAAATTGGATGTAAATTAATTATACTCTTATTGTGCCACTATGAAATTTATTATCTCAGCTGTTTCTTGTTTAGGACTATATATTTTTCCCTTCTTTATTCTACTTTTCTTATTTCTTACTTATAGCCTTCTGAATATACTAAGGAGGAAATATTCATAGAAGAACATACTGATGATCAGCTCTTGCCGTACATCAAAGAAGAAACAAAGTACGTACACTACAAATTCTATACAATATGGAATATGTTGTACCTATTCACAGCTGTGTTCAGTAGTTGTTGGTTTATCTCAAAAAAACTGGCCGTTTTCATCAGTTTAATCCTTTCTTTACAAGATTACATTTAAACACTAATATCTTCAAATTCCACCTGTTAAAATTATCTAAAATATTCAGGTTATTTAAGATCATAATTAATGTTCCGTCATGTAGATTTATTGAATGTATATCTACAAAAAAATCCTTGGTAAAGCTTGATATTTTTGAAGTGTATTTGTTTACAATACCTTTAAACAACCACGAAAAATGTGTTCTTTTTTCACTTTCTCTGCATCATTTGTTCACCACATTCTTATCATCTGAAATGCCTTCTGAAACTATTGCTTCCAGATATTCTGTGTAAGTTTTTTTTACGTTCATACCAACAGTGACACACAGAAAAAGCGATGTTTGTAGATTATAAATTACATCTACAAATTCAAAATTGTTAAGTTTTATGTACATTTTAAACAACAATTACTTCAAACTAACATAATCAGTTTCATTAATCAATATAATTATGGCTGAGTTCAATAATGTGGTAAGTCAGAGAATGTCATTTTAAAATTATTTGGTTAGATTCCTTTTTTCTGGTAATTTCTGTTCTCTTGTGCGTTAAGTCAGATTCCTCCATTTGTGGACGCCAAAGCAGATAATGTGTTGTAGAAATGAAACGTTGAGATCATTAATGCTACATTTTTGATATAGTTTGCAAATAAAACTTATGCATTGTTGCAAGTGTAAAAAAATTTGTGGTATTGAATTCATGTTCATTCCAGTGATGTGGTCACACTTGCTGATTCATTTTAGTGTTCATTGTCAGTCAGGTGGTTCTAGTGTGTTGATTGAAAACATGCCTCCACAATGAGTATAATCTAATAAAATAGACTGGTACAAGTGGAGTTTTAAATTTGTGCAGGTTGCTTAAAAAATTCAGAATTCTTTAAGTAAGTGAATTTATTATTTCTTAAAAGTAGATAAATAGGGGTACATTATTGCTTCACGTCCGTAGGTTTAACCTCCAAGTGCCCTACACGTGATCCCCGGGTGGTACTAAGAAAGCAATAACTGTGGCTGCTGGACTTATCTCTTAAATATCTCCCAGCAATGACTAAAGTATTTCATGGAAATAGCTGTTCTCAGAGCTACCAGACAAGAAGGATTGGACCTTTCATCCGTGTCTTCCAGCTTAACATAGATGTAACTACCTATCCAAAATTATCCTGGATAATAATATAGATGTGTCTATACAGGAAACCCATACAGCCAATGAAGAAGAGTTTCGGAAAAGGGGCCGCATTAATGGTTATGCAGCTCTTGGTGCAACATATCACAGTGCACATGGTATAGCTACTTATGTTCGTAATAATATCCAAGATGCCTCACTGCTCTTTCAAAACGAAGACGAAGACATCCATTGTGTTGCTGTGCGAGTGGCACATGTTACTATTTTTAACATTTATAAACCCCCAGATGCAAAGTGGCCAAGTACCATTCTACCTACTGCTCAACACCCTGCACTTTATATAGGCGACTTCAGCAGCCATCACGAACTATGGAAGTACTCGAATAACAGTGAATGTGGAACGAAACTCGTAGAATGGACAGAAATGAACAATCTCCATCTGATTTTTGACCCAAAAGATCTTGGTAGTTTCCAATCAGCTGCATGGAATAGGGATTCCAATCTTGACCTGTGTTTTGTTAGCTGCAATGAGGGAGGACAGTCCTTACATACCAGTCGTAAAGTGTTAATACATTTTCCCCACAGTCAACATGGCCCCATTGTAGTGGACATTGGCATGAAAATTCCTGTTGTACTGTCAATACCACATGCTCGGAGGAACTTCAGAAAAGCAAATTCGTCAACATTCACCACTGAACTGGATAAATGTGTTCGGTGGATTGCTCCCAAGCACAATTACAAGCGTTTCGTAGATGCAGTTATGATGGCGGCTAAGAAGAGTATGCCATAGAAAAGAATACATCCCTGGTTGGAATGTAGAGACTGATGCACTCTATAACGAATATCGGCATACTGGTGATGAAGACATAGCTGATGAACTTCTTTCCAGCATGGATACTACCCGGAGAGAACGGTGGATTGAGACAGTGGAGAATATCTACCTAACTCATTCCAGTAGAAGATCTTGGGGGCACCGCAGAAAACTTGGAGGAACGACACCTTTGGTGAAGCAACAGCCTGGAGTTACTCCGGATGAAGTAGCATCTCACATCGTCACAACTTCCCAAACTCCATCAGATAAGAAACATACCAAATACATACGGCGCCAGCTCCAAACTCTGGAATCAAGAACACCACGCACATCAAGGTATTCACAACCGCTTACGGTGCAAGACATCAGTGCTGCTCTCAAAGACGTTAAACCAAGTACAAGCTCCAGATTTTGACGACATTCATCCAGAATTTCTTATTCGTTTAGGGAAGAATGCAAGAAGTTGGCTGTTAAGGTTTTTTACCGACCTTCTACAGAACAGACAACTCCCGGCAGAATTCAAACGAACGAAAGTGATTTCCATCTTGAAACCAGGTAAGCCTGCCAATGACCCAAGCAGTTATAGACCAGTTGCCCTTCTTTTTGAGATGCTATTCCACAACAGAATCAGCGCAACTATTTTTCAGTGTATTACAGTTGATCAAGCTGGATTCAGGCCAAATCGCAGCTGCTGCGATCAAGTGCTTTCACTGACATTCCACATGGAAGCAGGTTTCCAGAAACAACTCAGGACCTCAGCTGTATTCATTGATCTTGCAGAAGCATTTGACGCAGTCTGGAGGGAAGGATTAATTTACAAGCTTCTCCGAATTGCACCCCGTAGGACCATCGTGCAGGTTATAAGCAATATGCTCAATGACAGAAAATTTCGAGTGTGTATGGAAAATAGTATGAGTAGAGAAAGGAAGCTCAAAAATGGATTACCTCAAGGATCGGTACTGTCTCCCCTACTGTTCAATTTGTATATCTCCGATCTCCCAGAAACATCATCGCAAACATTTTGTTATGCTGATATCATAACACTAGCCACTCAAAATCGATACCTTAGTGTGACAGAAGAAGTGCTACAAAGAGACCTGATTTCACTTGAAACGTACTTCAAGAAATGGCAACTGTGTCCTAACTCTAACAAAACAGAAGTGTCGTGTTTTCACCTGAATAATCGCCAAGCTGGCATTAAACTTAACATACGTTTTTGTCACCAAGAACTTCGGCATAGCAGCTATCCCAAATATTTATGGATTACACTTGATCGCACACTATCTTACAAACAACATCTTATGAATCTGTCAAAAAAGCTCAAAACACGTAATATTATCCTTCAGAAATTGTATGGCTCAAGTTGGGGTTCATCAGCAAAGACTTTATGATCTGCTTTGGGACTGGTATTCTCGTGTGGTGAGTACTGTGCACCAGTTTGGCTGGATAGCCCATATACAAGACTAATTGATACTCAACTGAATGTTAGCTTGCGGTTAATGTCTGGTACTGTCCAGTCCACATCGCTTTATTGGCTCCCAATTCTGTCAGGTATAATGCCACCTGTTATAGAAAGATAAAATGCTCCCATCCGAGAGTTCAAGAATATAGAAATGAAGCCTCAACTGCCTGTTTTGGATGATATTCCTGTTCTCAAGGTAACGAGGTTGGAGTCACGACATCCATCTTTGCATGATGCTGTCGCATTGGCTGATGGGAATTTTCACCCTTTAGAAGAATGGAGAAGTCGCTGGAAAGTTGCCACAGACAGTTCCTTACACAACATCTTCCTGGTGAACATCATCTACCACGTAAGATTTGGACCACTCTGAATTGGGTGAGAACAAATCATGGACGACGCAGGGATGCCCTTTATAAGTGGAAATATATCTCATCACCAGAGTGCGACTGTGGTGCATCTCGACAGATGATCCCCATATTTTAAGTGAATGTACACGACGTTCCTACACAGGTAGTCCGAGTGACTTTTTGGAACCAACAGAGTCAAGCCATACAGAGGATCACTCAACTGGACATTCTGCTATAAAACATGTTTCTTGTCTGTACATTTGTAAATACTATATATTTGTATATATGTATCTAACTTGTTGCCCTATGCTAATAATAATAATAATAATAATAATAATAATAATAATAATAATAATAGGTAAATAACGTAGTGATATAATATTCTTTCAAAATTGTAATTATTGTCACTGACCTTACAATGTACCACAAGTGTATGTCCTGTTTTAAAACATTTAATGCAGTAGTGTTTTTGAACTGTAATTGTGACATCGCTAATTAATTTTTTGCTGTCACACCTTTGTTGGTTACTGTGCGAAATGATCTTTGATAATCCGTGGGGAATGATTGTATGGTCTCAGATTGGTGCTCTTAACCAAGCCCTTGTATCAGCAGGTCATGCGATGGCTAGTCATAGCCTAAGGTTTGACTTCAAACCAGATTTGTGATGGAAACTATGAATTCTGAATGGTTTATTTGATTTTGTGAGTGGTTAGAGTCTTCTCGGCTCTTATGTGATGCACTGACTTGTTCCTACTGTACTTTCACAACTAGTGGCAAGAAATATCCATGTCGGTCCTCAGAACTTCCAAGTACCAGCTCACACTCTCTGTTTCTTTGTAATTCATGTGTAACAGGACACAATGGGCTACGTTAGAGAACAATCTTATATTATGACCACCAGTAAAAATGTTGCTTATGAATCCTTTTCACACACAAAATCATATTTCTATTTTTGATGGAGTCTAAATTAGCTTTTTACTTTCTAAACATATTTTGTGCAGAGACCAGCAAAGCGACATGCATTTTATGTGTCTTCTTTTTTCTTGGCATATATGTCAGAGATGAGTCCATTGTCTACGTAGCTTAGTCCATTTTACATCATAGATTTTAGATGCTTCTGAAGGATTCAGTCGACCGGATCTTATCTGCTACTTCCCACTTTGTTTTATATCTCACCTCAGGCGCTATTGTTTCCTCACTCTCATTTCAGCAGTCTACAAATATCATGCCGCAACTTAAATGACTTCCTTTAAAACGTCTAAACTATTTGCCATGCCAGTTGGGTATTGAATTACATTAGAAAAGATTTTAAGATTCATAAAATTTCCTAATTGCTGACTTGTGGAAATACACGTATTTCTGAGATTACCAAATAGTGATGAGATTACCTTCCATTTGTGGAGAGACACATCGTCCTGAGCTAAATAGTGATGAGGCTTACTTCCGTTTGTGTAGAGACACATGGTCCTGAACTAACCACTTAGTTATGTGGCTTCCTTCCAGCTTTAGAGCTTTGAGTGTCACATGGCCCTGAGCTGACCACTTTGTGCCACTCCTCCATGGTCTTCATGTTTATAGGCGTGATCGGAGTGAAAATAACAAACTGATTAATATGATTGTCTGCTGTCTATGACGTATGTAAGCAGAAATATGAATTGCAAAATTCTATTCAGGCTAGAATACACTGACGGACTCCCCTCTTGTAGGTACTCGTAGAATTCCACCGGATATTCAAACTGTCCTTCCCATTTAACACAGATATACCCATTTTAAATTTCTTTAGTTATAAGTTTTTCTTCACAATGCATTTATAGGAGTCACTTAAACACGAAATCCAGAAGCGTTCAGACATTCAAACACTATTTTGTGAAAATAAGTTTTTATAGATATCGGACATAGGCATTAGGGGAGAAAATTTGAACATACAATAAACTAATTTGAATGTTAGGATGTGTAAAATATCAATTGCATTCAATTTTTGTAACAGAATATTCATCAGTCTGCATCTGGTGGCAGGGTCCGGTGTCGTGGTTCATTGACACCAGTTAGTTCGGTCTCGGGCCATGTCTGCATGTAGTCTTCCAACTTTCAGCCCGTTGTGCACTTTATCAGTCTTTGCTGTCTGGTTCGTCCCTAGCGCCTCTTTTCACCGACTTTCTGTGTAATACTCTGACTTTCCCAATGTATCGTCCTGTACACGCAACACATGGCCAAACCAGCGCACACGCCTTTTACCAATTTTCTTCTGGATCGCTGCAATGCCAAAACGTTTTCTAATAACATCATTTGAAATGCGATCTAGCCTAATTATGCCAGCCTTCCACCTAAGCAACTTTGTATCCATGATGCTTAGTTGGCGTTCTACCTCTAGAGCTGGTCAGCATTCGTTGCCGTAGAAAACGACAGGATGGATATCGATAGGACAGATATCAGTTCGGTAGAACTTAGTTTAGAGATGGCCCTTCGTCCAAAGTTCGGAAGGGCGCCTGTTGTCATTCTCCACTTCAGTCAGGCTTTGTATATACTTAAGTTGACTTCATCAGTAAGTCGGCCATAATCATAGATTGTGGAGCCAATGTACTTAAATATCTCTACTCGTGCAATATCTTCAACGTCAACATGCATGGTTCCAACTTCTCGACGATGTATTGCAATGTATTCTGTCTTTTACTTGTTGGGGCGCGGGGCTTATTGCGCTAGTCGATTGTTCCAGTCTTCTGTTTGACGCTGCAGGTCTAGGTTATTCTCTTCAGCCAAATGATATCATTTGCTTAGAGAAGTGTCCATGGTATTGGACTGCGCAGGTTTGTGTTAATTATGTCCATCACAAGAATAAGCTGCAGTGGTGATAAGCCGGGGCCTTGATGGACT
This sequence comes from Anabrus simplex, assembly GCF_040414725.1. Lineage (NCBI taxonomy): Eukaryota > Metazoa > Arthropoda > Insecta > Orthoptera > Tettigoniidae > Anabrus > Anabrus simplex. The sequence goes on from NC_090279.1 coordinate 41,867,392, forward strand.
CCTACAGTTATGCGGAAGTCATCAGACGCTCCTGCGGCAGCTTGAACACAACTCATTTGTTCTTTGTAGAGCAATTATACCCTCTCAGCAAGGTGCTCTGGAATGCCATGTACTTGTAGGGCTGACTGATTAGGTCATGAAGTACCCGATGGAAGGGCTTCTAAGGGTCCAGAAATTTGTGATGAAGCCTCTTATTCTTTCCACAGTGTCTCTCAAGTAATAGTCCGGCAGCATGGGTTTCTCCTATTGCGCCACAATTTTACACAAATCCAGCTTGGCTTGTTGTATGTTTCTCTAAATCGCTAATCCTTTTGTCGAAGATTTGTTCTAAGTTTCTCATTGCGAGGCTCAGAAGTATGTTCGGGCCGTGATTAGAAAAATTGGCAGGGCTTCCCTTATTTCTGAATTGATAATCCATCGCAGTCTGTTTGTTTTTGACCTTCTTTGATGATATGGTTGAAAATCTTGCTTTAGCCACATTGCTGCATCCTCCCATTGAGAGAAACAAAACTGCCGGAAGATAATCGGGACAGATGACTTTCCCTGGTTTCATTTCCTTCAGCATAGTATGGACTTTAGTGACGTCATTTTCCTACATTGGACCTTCAACAGCGGAGGTGATTACGATTGGTAGATACGGAAATTCAATGATTGAGATGTTGTCAAAATAGTTCCACAAGTGTACTCGCGCTTCCCGCCTGTCCAGTAGCAAATCGTCTGTTTCCTCATTGATGCCATAAAAACGTTGGACTTCTGACGTTTTGCGATGGCTCGATTGGACTAGCCGTTAAAAATTCCGCTCGAATTCGCGCATGTCATGTTTCACATATAGACCTGCCTACTGGTTTGATTTTGTTACGGCAAAGACCTCCTTCATTTTACGAGTGGCTGCCTCGTAGGCATTCCAACGACAAAGAAACTCGTGGTACAGTTGCTTCTTCAACCGTACTGCATATTTAACATCTTCATTCCTTAGCCATATATCATGTTTAATCCTTCGTTGTCGTCGCTCTGACTTAATTGTTCCAGGAATAGAGCGAAAGGCGTCTTTCAGTTTAGTCCGGCTCACTTCAAATATGGTGATTTGTGACTCTGTAACTTTTGCAACGACGTTAGTCTCCTTCTTCAGGGGCAACCATTTGATCCCAATTTGTCTATTTCCTGTGAAGTATTGGGCTCTTGGTGACTTTATCCGCAGCATAGATGACTGGTCGTTGTTGCATCGCAAGGATTTAATAAGGGACAACTGTTATCTCTAGAACATCTTCGAGATTTCACCCTCTCACAAGGATGTAGTCAATGCGAATTGGATGGGAGCCACTGTAGTACAGAGTAGATGAATATCACTCTTTTTGAACCGTGTGTTTGCGATGATCAGTTTCTACATAATCGCGAATTTGTTGGGCATCGTCGTTCTTTTCTCCATATCCATGAACGCCATGGACTGTTTGTTCTTCTTTCATCGGTCCGACACGTCCATTCAGATCAGCGGCAGCGATAAGATAGTCAGCGGTCTTCTTGTCAGGCAGTGCCCAGAACGCATCTTTGGTTTCCATGCGCACGTCAGTTTGTGGAGCGTTGCGCTGAATAATTGTAATTTCCTTCTCTCCCCAGTGCGGACGAGTTACATCAAGCGATTGTCAAACTTTTGCACCTCGGAAAGTGAACCGTCAAATTTAGCTGATATGACAATGTCAACACCATGAGCTGTTCTTCGGTTTCTGTTGTACACCAGTTAGTAACCACACCTCTTTTCACATGACTTTTCTCTATTACATCTTATTTTCCGCACCTCTCAGATGCCTACAAGCCTTCTCTAAAGTGCAGTGGCGTATTCGCTACTTCACCCAGGCATAATTCAATGATGGGATACAAAATGGGGGTACTAGCATGGTTAGCCGTCACAGCCCGTGCGACGGTAACCCAAGCATACTTTTCATGCTGACTGGGCACTGCCAATGCGCGTCCCTTCCAGGGGCTGCACTAAGCTTGGCTCCGATACCATGAGACATATTTCTGCAATGATGTAACGGCATTATTTTACGGCTGGCTTGTCTTGAAGCATTTAGGTGCTCATGACGGAAGGTAGTAACGCAGCTGCGGACATGGAGAACAGATGCCTTTTGCAGCCACTCCTCTAGAGAAGAAACGCTACCCTCTTTTCTGCATTAACTTCCAGAAATTTAGTGTACCTCTTCCGCCATCTGGTCCCTAGTGAACGTCTCCATCTCCGCCAAAGTTGCCATTAAAGACTTTGTACATGTTTGGTACGCGAGAGCTTTTATATTTTGCTCAAGTTCATCGGCAGGCCAGCGGGGAACCCGTATCCGTCACCTGGGAAGCGCAACGTGTTACAGCAATATAGCTGGTTGGGGTAGAATATTTATCAATGCAAAATGAAACATTATTTTACTGAAAACTAATTGTGAACCTGATAAATTACTTGTCACAGGAAAGTATTCACGTAAAGAAGAAGGGTTACAGACTTTTGCACCTTTGCTTGCTGTGATATGCCACAGAACGCATGACATACCATCCAGTGTCGTATTTTCTGCCCCCTGTTGTCTAGTGGTGTCAACATCAATATCTTGTTTGATGATCAAGAGATTTAGTCTGTCATATCTGGAATCAATGTCCCCCTTTCATTTGTCCACTTATTTTCTCCAAAGAGTGCAGTAACAATACACGGTCGAGCCTCCCATTACTTTGCTTGTGAGCCAGTCATGCATTCGACTGGGCCATGTGAATTCAGTTCATACAGCATGAATTGGAAAGTACCAGTCCATGTTACGATATATTTTAGCCTGCGTGATCGATTTTCCCATGTCGCAGTTGTAAGCGGATCTCACCTTTAACCAAGAAATTTGCATTTCCCGCCCTTCTTCCGTAGAATATGTAGAACTACTCTGTGGTGGGGAGACTTGGATGCTATCCAACTATGTTATGAATCCACTAAAAATAATCACGTTGCCCGTGATCTTTTGAAATAAATAGAATAACATTCCTTCCTTTACATAGCAGCAATATCCACTACGTTGCAATTCAACGTCTTGTCATCTCGAATTTTGGCTCAAGCCTTGATTTTCATGCTCCTTCTATCCGTATTGTTAAAGTAATACGTGTAAGAATATTCAAGGGAATGATAGGTTGCGTTTGGTTTCAAGATTAGGATATTAGAACATTGTAATAAAACGCTACCACCAATGCCATATTCTGCGTTGCCTTCATAATGTCTTTAACAGCAGTGTCTTGAGGAGAAAAGACAGTATCAATGCTAGCGAGAGAGCCGTCGTATACTTGTTATATTTCAGCTTTGCCAGGATTCCATCAGGATTAGTTTCTACAGTGTTAAATACAGGAATTAAGACGTAGACTGATGTAGTACATGGTAGTAAGTATGAACGTCTTTGTATAAACCTACCGTCCTATATATAGGTTGGCTATGTTTGATTGCACATCAAAGATACATATTTCGGAAAAGCGACACAGTGACATAATAAAATGCTATAGTGATATAACAATGTACAAATACAATATGTACATTTGTGTGACAAAATAACATTCATAAAAGATTAGCCGTGTTCAACAGATCTTGCTGAATGTCGGCAAACATTCTCAACTTTATTAATATATACAGCACAGACATTCTCCCAAACAACCTCAAGAACAAGGTCCTTTACAAAAATTATTACTTCCCTGCAACAAAGCGCAGAGTGCTTCAACACGATCAAAACTCCAAAGCATATGCCGTTCTTTATGTAGGAGAACAGACCACGGATTTCGATAGAATAATATGTGCTGGATTAAAGAGTTTGTATGAGTATTTACCCTTTTAGGCTGGACCACTTCTCATCCTTTCTTCAAATGAGGTTGTCTATTAACTCGTACATTTCTCAACCGTGACAAGTTTCTTGCGCTCGATATCGTGATTAAGAAAAGACGCAACATATTCTCGTAACAAGTGAGAGCTTTTGAAATTTAACCTCAGATGATGTTTACTCTCAGGAATGTAATGTTTATGAGTAACGAGCTCTCTGCACTGGATATCAGTGATTGGAATGTCCAGTAGCAAATCCCCTGTGTGAGAGTTGTAGTAGATTTGGCTGTTGAACTATTGGTCACATGGTTTTAATTTGTCACTGTAGATCGAGACCCGACGTGAGCTATAGAGATCATCAACCTCCGGACGGCGGATCATCTAGTTTTAGGTGTAGTGTGTGCAGTGAAGTCCTGGCTAGGAAGTTGGACCTCTTGCAACATCTGATGAGACACAAGGAAGATCGACCCTTCAAGTGCGATAACTGCGGAAAGGTGTTATGTAGCCGAAGCAGCTTGTCGAAACACCTCAGGATCCACCCGCTCCAAGTGTGCGGATTTTCTGATAATTGGTTTACAAAGAGGAAAATGCTGACTGGGGACACGCTATTGCATAAAGGTGGGATTATAAACGAATGCTCAGTATCTCATAAAAATTTCAGGAAAAGGCCGGACGTTATGCGGTCTCACACGGGCAAGAACCGATACTGCTGCAACGTCTGTGGAAAATCCTTAAGCTGGAAAAATCTAGCAGGTCACATGTTTATTCACACAGGCAACAAGCCTCACTTTTGCACTGTATGTTGCAAATCATTTGTCAAGGAAAGCAGTTTATCTTATCACAAGCTGACTCAAACAGGAGAGAAGCCAAACAGTTCCAATGTCTGTAGCAAGTCATTCATTAAGAAAGGCAGTCTAACCGGTCATATGCGGCCTCATGCAGGCGAGAAGCCTTACAGTTGCAATGTCTGTGACAAATCATTCACAAAGAAAGGCCATCTGACCGATCATATGAGGACCCATACAGGCGAAAAGCCTTACAGCTGCAATGTCTGTGAAAAATCATTCGCAACGAAACGCAGCTTGATCAATCATATGCGTACCCATACAGGCGTGAAGCCTTACAGTTGCAATGTCTGTGGCAAATCATTCATACAGAGGGGTAGCCTAACCCAACATATGCGGACCCATACAGGCGAGAAACAATACAGCTGCAATGTCTGTGGCAAATCATTCGCAACGAAACGCAGTCTGACCGATCATATGCGGACTCATACAGGCGAGAAGCCTTACATCTGCAATGTCTGTGGCGATTCATTCACAACGAGACTCACTCTGATATATCATATGCGTACCCATACAGGCGAGAAGCCATACAGTTGCAATGTCTGTGGCAAATCATTCATACAGAGGGGTAGCCTAACCCAACATATGCGGACCCATACAGGCGAGAAACAATACAGCTGCAATGTCTGTGGCAAATCATTCGCAACGAAACGCATTCTGACCGATCATATGCGGACCCATACAGGCGAGAAGCCTTACAGATGCAATGTCTGTGGCAAATCATTCACAACGAAAGGCAGTCTGACCGATCATATCCGGACCCATACAGGCGAGAAGCTTTACCGCTGCAATGTCTGTGGCAAATCATTCATAAGGAGAGGCAAACTTACCGAACATATGCGGAGACATACAGGCGTGTCATAAAGAGAGGCAAACTAACTGATCATATGCTGACCCATATAGGCGAGAAGCCAAACAGGTGCAATGTCTGTGGCAAATCATTCACAAAGAAAGGCAGTCCGACCTAACTGTTCATATGCGGTCACACACAGAAGAGAAGCCATACTGTTACAAAGTTTATTCCACTGAAACACAACTTGTAGGATTCCAGCAAGATATAGCAGATATCCTGGATTCAGTAGATCAATTGGTCTGTATCGCGACTGACCTCTCTAAGGCATTTGATAGGGTAGATCATGGGAGACTACTGGCCAAAATGAGTGCAATTGGACTGGATGAAAGAGTGACTGAATGGGTGGCTCTGTTCTTAGAAAATAGAACTCAGAGAATTATAGTAGGTGAAACTTTATCTGGCCCTGTAACAATTAAGAGGGGAATTCCTCAATGCAGTGTTATTGGACCTTTATGTTTTCTTATATATATCAATGATATGTGTAAGGAAGTGGAATCAGAGATAAGGCTTTTCGCAGATGATGTTATTCTGTACAGAGTAATAAATAAGTTACAAGATTGTGAGCAACTGCAAAATGATCTCGATAATGTTGTCGGGTTGTTGCATTTTCAGATTAAAGCTCGCAAATGGGCTGTTTTCATTCAATAATGGCTACTATACCCCACCCATATCCAATCCCTCCTTCAACGCTAACGCCCCTTCCTCCCCAACATCAATAACCGAACCACCGCCGTCTCAATCTATATATGTAGGATTGAGACGGCAGTGAACCGAACTGCCGAACCTTACCCCCACCACTACCACGTGCAAGGGTTTGACAGCGGCATAGGTCCTACCCTTCCGAGGGCCCGGCTCAGACAGAATACTTTTGCCCTCCACCCGCGTGGGCGCGCTGTTGTACATCACGTCACTCACCCTAAGCCCACGTGACGAATACGGCAGCTCCTATTGGTAGAAACATCTCCCGATTGCTATTGGTCGATTTGAGTTTGACAACTTGGACCACGTGGGACGAACACGTTTTTGACGTTTGTGACATTTTGCTTTACTTTGATTTGTATGCGTATATCTGTTATCTTCGTTTGCGTGTTTGATGAGAAAGTACAAGATATTTGAGGTAAGCATCCCTACTGTTCTTGTTTTACTAATCTCCTGAGGCAGAACATGAAAACATACCACACCAAGGCAAATGAATTTCGGATAATTTGAAACTTAAATGCGGCCAGTATCCAGTATTCGGAAGATAGGTTCGAACCCCACTATCGGCAGCCCGGAAAATGGTTTTCTGTGGTTTCCCATTTTCACACCAGGCAAATGCTGAGGCTGTACCTGAATTAAGGCCACGGCTTCTTCCTTCCCATTCCTAGGCCTTTCCTCTCCCATGATCGTCATAACACCTATCTGTGTCGGTGCAACGTAAAGCAACTAGCCTTATCATAGTTGTCCCCCTGTGGGTAGGGGCAGTAGAATAACAGCCACAGCATCCTCTGCCTGCTGTAAGAGACGACTAAAAGGGGTCCCATGTGGGCTCTGTACTTAGGAGCTTGGGTAGGCGACCACGGAGCCTTTAATTGAATTTTGGCACTGCTTCCGCTTACTTGTGCCAGGCTCCCCACTTTCATCTATCCTATCTGATCTACCTCGATCACGACCTGTTCTTTTCTGCCCCCGATTGTATTATGTATGGAGGCCTAGGGAGTCTTATTTTCTTCAAAGGGCATGGTCCTTCTTAGCTGATACCATCATTTTTCCTAGCGTCAGCCCCCTTCCATTTCTTCTCTCCGACTACTATTATATATATAGGGGTTGGTTGCCTAGTTGTACTTTCTCTTAAAACAATGAACTAGATTTTAGGCCATTTTAATCAACAGGCATCATCATCTTAAGCAAGGAGATTTGTGGTGAGGGCAAGATATTTGGTGGCCATGACATATACTAGGAACTGTCCCATCATTCGCCTTACTGCAGGCGAAAGGAAAAACCAATCTCAGGACAGCCGGTGGTAGGGGAACAGCCCGTTTCTGTGTCCCAAATGCAGAGGTGTAGAAACACGGTGGAACCATAGCCACCCCTCCTCTGCTTGGTTGGCCAGTTGGAGTGCATGCTGTCAGAACTCAGATCAGCCTACTCTGCAACCACCGACATAGATTTCTGCCTTCGATATACAGTAGGTACAAATGGCACTGTCTGAAGTGAGTTTCCACTGTCTTCAACTGGCATTTCGTCTAGGTCACAGCAAAGTCCCTTGCACACCGTAATGTTGTGGAAGTAGCAGCATATTGTTCATAATACTGTACTAAATTAGCAAGCAATTCCTTGGGCATAGCTCTTAATAGGTGGAGCTATGTTGTGACTTGGCATGGGAATGTTTTGTGCTGGATCAGCTGCCATATTATTGTATGTAGATCCTGATGCTACATATTTCTGTAAATTTATTAGAACTCCTCTCCTGCGGATGGACTGAAAGGAAGCATTATTAATACCTCCTGCATGTTGTAAGAGCGAGCAATCACAGAATCTGTAAGCTCTCTCTTGTCTTTTAAACCCTCAAATATATTCATGATTCCATCCTTTTCCATGTAGCAGAAATTTTTTGATATATCCTAATGTCACATAAAATAGAACATTTTTTATTGTAAATAGTGTAGATCAATGAATGATATGTTGTGTTTTGGTGCAGTATGTAGGAACAGAGTATGTGCTATCATGTCTTGGTTTCTTCAAACACTACTCTGCCAGAGATTTGCCATCCTCTAGTAGATGCAAAAGAAGTACAAATCTCAATATTTTTCAGTGTGTGGCCCAAGGTGCCTCTTTTGACGGCTGAAAGATGTATCATATAGTATGTTCCTTGGGAAAATACAAATGGTGTTGCTGAAAACTTTTGCAATGTCAGTGCAACGTTAAACTGCAATAAGGGATAAAAGTATTATGTTGTACCTTGTCAGTTCCAGTCTTTCTTTCATAAATGAATGATCTTGTATTTGTGTTGTATTGAATAGTTTTCTGGCTGATGAATATTAATTGATGATTAACACTGCTGAATATAATTCCTACACAATTTTTTACCTGTAACACTGTGGATAGTAGGTAGAATATAGCTCCATAAATCAAAAGATCATGTTTCATTACAATTTACCTTTGAATCCTACAAACTCCCTCCTTAGCATATGAGTTTCCTTTCATCATTTTGGTTCCTGTATATGGTTTTCTTTCTTACATTGTATTTATATTTTATTTTCTGCATAAGTGGCATATCTTGATACTATTGACTGTTACAGTTGGCTTAAGTAGTGTTAAAGAGGACTGATGTACGAGGGGATGTTAGTGTCTATTTCTGTCATAGGTCTTAATCTGAGATAAGGATTGCCAATCCCACTCACATTCAGGTCACTTCCTTCCTCCCTTTGTGAGTTAGCTTCCTTTTTCCTCAGCAGAAACGAACAAAAGCAGCACAGTCAAGGCCAGTCACTCCGATCCTTCAAAGCTTTGTGAATTAATAAAAGTAGAATATAGCTCCATAATTGAAATAATTATAATATGCAGCACAAGCTGGTAAGCTTCTTTTCTCCAACAAAAAATTTATTAATAATAATAATAATAAAGCACAGCCCCACCTCCAGGGGTATTGTTGTTCAGAATGCAGTATTTCAGAAAAAGGTAACAGAAAAAAGAAAGAAAGAAAAGGAAATGAATGAAAAATAGAAGAGAAAGAAAAAAGAAAAAATATATTTAATATAATATTTAAAAGTTGAGGGGGATGAGAACCTGGGGACCCTCCGCGCGCTAAACGATTTAAATTACCCGCCCGGTAATTTTAGTTCAGCCCTGTTTACACTAGAGGCGCTGGTGTGCAATTCCTGGCGATCTTTGCGCAGCCGTTGCGTTCAGAAGTGAAAAATAACGTTGAGACTCATTCTCTTTGACCACGTGTAAAGCCCACTAGAGCAGGACTGTACTGATAGTTGATAGTTACAAATATAACGGGACATTGCCCCCAGTGCTGTTTTCAAGAAGTGTCGTGTGCTCTGGAGTTCTCACTGGTAATTCATCCTTTCCTAAATTCAGCCCGTTCTACTGGCTGATACAAATCAAATCCGTTCTTTAAGTGTTTGTTTTAAGTGATTACAATGAATTAAAATATCAGGTTTTGTCTCTAGGTGTGAGGTATGTGTTACATAAGACGCGTACTAGCCATTTGTACAGCCTATTCCGTAAATTTATTGTGCTACAGATTTTCTTCATTGAGAAATAATGATTTCTATCATTTACACTGTGTCCACACTCTATTGTCGGTAAGGTTCAAGTTCCATAATTTACTTTTGCGAAAATTATAGATCTCAATTGGGAAGAGTAAGAAGCTAATACTAATCTTTCTCAGTTTCAGCATTCACCATATTTTTAACATTTAATATTTTTAATTTTCTTAAATTTTATTTCTACTTAAGCATTAAAACTGTATACTGTCCCCTTCTCCGGGGTCGCTCAGTCGGCGGAGCGAGAGTCCCAAAAGGGTGGACCGTTCGCAGGGCCGATTATGCTATTAAGGGACAACTTCATAGAATTTATATTTTCAGGACCCTTGGTGACTGGATAGGTGACACAATATAAATGAAAATCAGGGCAAAATAACAACAACGTTTATTAAAAACATAATGGAAACTCAGTCTGGACAAATGCATGAAAGAAAAATTTTTTTATTAAATACAATGTGATTTTTGCAATAAAAGGTATGTCTCAATCTTTAATGGCTTCTGAATAAATGAATACGACTGTAAGTCCTCGCATGCTTCTGGAGTTAGATTCCATTGCTTCTCCAATGAAACTCCACCTAAGATTTTACTCTGTAACATCGAATGAATCACTAAATTAGCAAAGCTGTCATTTCCCGTTATAACTCATGTTTAGTCATTTACAGGTAAAATAATTTCATACATTTTGAAGAACAATTACTATTAACTCAGCATTTACTTGTTCAAGAAAATTTCTTGAATATTCATTTCACTCTACCTGTGAAAAATCCTCTAACTCATTTTGTCATCATAAAATTCCTTTACAATTTCATTTTAGTGTTGGGAAATATTTTTACAAATTCTTCACTTTAGCGTTTGGAAATATTTTTACAATTTCTTTGGCATAACTCCCTCTCTCTCGTAGACTACGCTTGACTGTATTCTTTCCTTACTCTATTTAACCTTTCTAAATTACCTAGCATTTCATGGATGGATAGAGCATCATGTGATCCTACACGGAATCAACAACAACAACAACAATGCATCACAGTCACAAAAAAATATACAAGATAAGTTTCCTTGGAATGATAAAAGTAAATGACACCAAATAACCCAATTCTACCAACTGGTTATAAGTACATTTTTATCACACAATGAATCTGTAATATTTATTATTATTATTATTATCCAGTCATTTATCTCGTCTTCCTCTTGGGTTTTATTGAAGATCCTTATAATCATCTGACCAGAATAAAACTCGCTCATGACTGTAGTTATGATGATACAGAAAGCCAAATTTCTCTCTCGAAGAATAACCATCACCATCGTCAGTGATAAGAGCTCAAGAGCCTCGAAAACATCTAATAACGATTAAGTCGTGTATTATTCATATCAGTGGTTGAGCCAGAAATAGACCTATTATAGTCCCTAAATCCGTACATCCTCATAAATCATTATCGCCATAATCATTCATTACAATCATTGTGACTCATAATACCGTTTAGGCCCGACATGCACCCTAGTAGTCCCATGTCGTCCATTAATGGCGAACTCCATTATCACAATGACCATATAAGTTGAATCTCAACAACTTTTACATTATCCGACCTTTACTATTTTGATCATTATTATTATTACTATTATCCTATAATGGCTCCTAGATCGTTCTCTCGAAGAATATTTCTAACATTCGTCGTTCACTTTCCCTTCTACCATCAATCACTACACATGACTAACAGGGTTTTAAAACTACGATTTAATTATAGTTTACTCCTACATTTAATCATATCTTCATTTACTATTTTTATGAGTTTAATTTACTCTTATTATTATTATTATGATTGTTAGTAGACCTTACTCCCTTAAATCACTTTCGAAGATCATAATCATTCACTCTTGTCAACTCGAGAACAACTGGGATTATTCATCATCACGTCCAAAAATAAAATTATCATTATTCCAAGAAAATGCAAAGATAGAACAATATTGAAATTACAAATCAACGAAGTAAGGAATGCTCTCCCATCACCATTACATACAAAATTACTAAGGAAACTACTTTACTCTACGCAAGAATACAATCTAGTCATCTACTAAAAGAGAAGAAATTTTACAAGGGTACTCATATTTCCGGTGAAAATCCTTGGCGTCGGGATGCTGCTTCAGGCGACAACGTCTCTTGCCTCATCTATGGTGGTTTACGGATGTACAAAGTCATCGCGTTGGCGTGCACTCTGGAATTTAGTTCCTCATGACTGTAGCTATATTCAGCGTCTTCTTTTTACTCCAGCAAAGTCCCAGAAAATCTCTCGATTTCCCTCTTGATCGCCGCATGTCGACAACTTGGTTTCCTCGGAGATAGCTGAAACTAAAATATTCTATTAGCACAGGGATCCACACTAGCTATAACTCACTAAGTTATGTACAACACTTAACTTGGCGCAACGATGTACTTTAGGTCCATTATTACTATAAGCTTCGTCTTCTGAACACATTCATTAAGTTACGATACGCCTTAGGCTGACAAATAATAGGGCTGACTATTATGATGATTAAATAAAGGTTAGATTTCCTCTCGCCTATCCACTTGAGATCGTGATTTCCTTTCATAATGTCCAATGGAACATTCCTAAAGCTTCTATGGCAAGAATCGGCTTTAATGAGCACGCTGACTGTCTGCGGTTTAACATTTTCCACCCGGGAGAATGCACGACTGTAATAAGCTCGCTGGATACTGCGTTGAGCTAACAATGAATTACACTGGCATTCAAGTAATGTAATGATCGTGCCCTACAAGGATTACACTAGTATTCACGTCGTCTGAACATATTCTTCTTTCCCGTAGAGAATACACGGTTCGACTTCTCGTAAGAAACAACTGTCCGACGTGCTCTTGAAAAACTGTTCTGGCCGTCGTCTCGTAAAATTTCTCTTGAACTGTTCTGACGTTCTTACCCAAGAACTTCCTTCGACTTAGTTCCAGAACAATCCTAATATTTCCAGCACTTTCCTCAATTTCTATTGGCTGGTAATCGACCTGCGCCATAGCTCGTCCTTGACCGCTACGAGTGGATTTTATGAGAACATTTCTCCTCCCCTTTGTCGTCTGCGGGTGTCATGACGTAACTGCGCTCTGGTCGCCCTCGATCAGCTGTTGACCTAGTTTCGGCCGGCTCGCTCTCGCACAACTGTGTCACAGCTGGTACACGCGCACTCGTAAGCAATGCTCCGTAATAAATATTCCCAGCTTTCTCAAATTAACTGAGGTACCATTTAGACGGGTACATAATCCCCCTTGGTTGATTTAGGATTTAATTAGCAGATTAAATCATAACAGCTCAGTTTACTTTCTAAATGTACACGGAAAATGTGCACCATTACAGCTCCTTTTCAAGATTAATTTCTAGGATTTCTCCGGAACTGGTGATAGACGCGTAAATTCCCAGGATTATAAATAGCTCTAAAGTGTCCATCAAAGCTCTCTACCTGGTATGCTTTGTTCCCCAAATCTTTAATTACTCTGTAAGGTCCAACATATAAAGGTGCGAACTTCGCGTAGAATTTTTCAACAGGACTTGAAATAGCGGGTTTACGGAGTAATACGTACTCTCCAACATTTAAGGGACGATGAAATCGTTTCTTACGTACTCTCCTCCGTCTTCTGTTGGCATGATCTACAAGGTTTTCTCTCGCTTGGAGAATTACTTCCGCATGAGTAGGACGTCTTTGATCCAGGTGTGGAATTACGTTGTCCCAAGTTCGGACGGGATATTGATTGAAATGAATGACTGAGGGAATTAATTTCGTCGCCTCATGCACTGTGTTATTTACCACGTCCATCATTATTGGTAACACTGCGATCCACCTTTCGTGTCTGTTTTTACAATAAATTCTGCAAAATTTTGAAATCTCTTGCATCACCCGCTCAGCGGGATTACTGGCTGGATTCCGGATCGAACTCATGGTGTGCTTGATCCCCATTTCAGATAAGCCTCGTCTGAACTCTTCAGCCGTGAATTGCGATCCGTGGTCAGTCAGCAAGACCTTGGGTTTCCCCATCATAGGAATTATGCTTTTCTTTAATCTCCATAGGATCGATTTTGTGTTCGCCTTCTGAATTGGAAAAAGGGTTAGAAATTTCGAAAACACATCTATGGTCACAATTACGAATTTATGCTTAAATCTACTGGCTGGAATCGGGCCAAATATGTCCATTGCGAATAAGCTTAGTGGTCTCTCTGGAATAATAGGAATAGGTTTTTGCTTAGCAAAGTGTGAGCTGGCTTTCGTTCTCTGACACGTATCACAGGTGCGTATAATTTCACGTACATTCTGGCGGAGTTTATCCCAAGTGAAGGTTTCTTTGATAGTTGCTACAGTTTTATCGAGTCCTGCATGACCCGTAATTCTGTGCACATGCCATACTAAGTCTTCTCGAATTTTCATGGGCACCACGGCCTTTAAATTGACCCTCATCGGGTCCACGAATTGACATAACATGCCCCCTTGGTTGAGATATCGTTTAGCCTTTCTCCTCAGCATTTTGTACCTGGGATCACCTGGTTCGATCTTTCCAGACAAATAATCAATCAAAGGCCTTAAAGTAGCATCTCTTTTCTGCATCTGTGGAAAATATCGTAATTTTCGTAGGAGCTCCAGGTCATCCGGAATTAGCTCGATCCGATAAACCTCGACATCTTCCTCCGGATTACGGCTTAAATAGTCTGCTAACACATTCTGTTTTCCCGGGCAATGCTCGACTTGGATATCAAACTGCTGGACAAAGAGTGTCCATCTCATTACCCTTTCGCTACTCATTGTGGCGCGCGTCATAAACGTCAAGGCATGGTGATCTGTTCGGATCAGTATGGGGAACCCATAAATTATTTTTTTCCATTGCGTCAAAGCGTAAACAATTGCTAACATTTCTAATTCCGTTGTAGTGTATCCTTTCTCATTAGGTCGTAATTTCCTGCTTGCAAACGAAATAAAGTCTTTCACGTCCGGTTTCTCTGGATTTTCTTGAAATAGGACTGCTCCCACTCCAACCTTTGAGGCGTCCGTCTGAATAATGAACGGTCGTTCGAAGTCGGGGTAGCTAAGATTAACATTATTCCTTAGCATTTCCTTGGTCTGGATGAAAGCTTGTTCTTCAACTTCCGACCATTTCCACTTCTGGTTCTTTTTCAATAATTCCTGCAATGGCGAGATCGTTCTCGTATAACCCGGGCAAAAATTCGCGTAAAACTGACACATGCCTAGGAATTGACGTACGTGTTTTATCCTTCGTGGACGTGGAAAATCACAAATAGCGGTCACCTTGACGGGGTTGGGCTTAATGTTTCCTCCGTCTATCACATGGCCTACAAACTGGATTTCTTTCTGAAGAAACTTGGATTTCCCTAAATTAATTCTCAACCCTGCTTCTTCTAGATTTGTGAGTAGCTTTTCTAGCTTCATCACGTGCTCTTCAAACGTTTTAGAAGCGATGACGATATCGTCTACAAAACGAGTGGTGAACTCCTTTACCTCCGGCGTCAGGCATCGATCTAAGGCCCTCAATAAAGCTGCCCCTGCATTTTTGATTCCGAAGGGGAGACGAACGAACACATAGGTGTGTTGTCCATACAGGAAACCTGTAAACAGCCTAGACTTTTCTTCCAGCACGATGTGATAATATGAAGACGTTACGTCCATGATTGACAACAAATTCATGCCGGAAAATCTTCGGAGTATATCCTTCACATTAGGCATCCTATCATTCTCCGGAATTAGGCTTTCGTTGACAGCCCGTGCGTCCAAACACAATCTGAGGGAACCGTCAGGCTTAGGAACGATGACAATAGCATTTAAATACGGAGTTCGGGCTTTCTCAATAATACCATCTTTCTCCATCCTCTCAATCACCTTTCCCACTCTATCATAATATTTATCTGGGATAGGGTATACTTTCCTCTTATATGGAGACCAATCGTTGATTAACAGTGTGTATTTAAAGTCTGGAATTACCCCAGGTTTGTCCGAAAATACTACCTTATGTTTTAACAGTACTGATGTAACTATCAATTTTTGTTCAGCCGTCCCTTCAATCTCTTGAGCTTTCATCTCTATCTCTTTTAGGGAAACTTCTTCTTCAGGATCCACTATGTTGTGCTGAATTCGGCCAGGATTTTCATTCTGTTCTTGATTCCAAAGATGGTCCCGCGACGACAATTGGTTGGTGACCAATTCTTGATATGAGATTTTTCCCCCATCTTCCAGGGATACGATCTCTGAAAAATCGTTTTTCCTTAATAAAACTTGATTAGTTTTGAATTTAATTTGAGCTTGATAGTACTCTAAGAAGTCGACTCCCAAAATCATATTGTATTGGATCCGCGACATTACTACAAAAATGTGAGGAAATTCTGAATTTCCTATCTGAAGTGTGAGGAAAACCTGCACTTTGCATTCTACGGATTTATCTGGTATGATACCCTTAATCTTCATATTGGATACCGGAATTGATGGTATATCTCCTTTTCCCTGCAGTTCCTGTAAAAAACTGTTGGATATAACGCTAATGGTAGCTCCAGTGTCAACTAAACAGGATACCTTCCTGTCGAACACTCGTGCTGTAATGACAGGTAATTTACCTTTATTCGGGTTGTTGCCCTGGCGTCTTTCTTCCAATAAATCATGCGGTCGTGTGAGCCATGAATCCACCTGAATTATCTCAAAGCAGTCCCCTTGACCATTCGCCAATATTTCGGGTATTTCTTCATTCAAAAATTGACGGTTTTTTTTTCACCCCTTGACTCCTTCCGGGTTGGCAGACGGTCTCCTCCTCTCCTTTCCGTCTTTTTTTCTCTTCCTGAAATGCGAGGGATTCTGCGCCTGTTACGTCGGGATCTGTATTTTGATTCAAAATAGCTCTTCTCCATATTTCACCTCCGTCTGTTTTCTCCTTGAGTTCCCGGACATGTTCTTTGTTTTCATCAACTGTCCCCCTTGGTTGATAAAACCGATGATAATTTCTTCTTTTCTCGGCGGCATATTTTACTCCTCGAGAAGTTCGGCCAAAATATCGATCTCTTCCTCTTGATCCCATCGAATACGGTCGAAATCCATGGAAGCCCCTCTGTAATCTCTGCTCATCCCTTGTTTCACTCCGTTCGGACCTCTCTTTAGTTTGTACCTCTTTATTTTTCTGTGGAACCACCGTCCTTTCTTTCTCAACATAAGTCGAATTGATTTCCTGACTCAAGGCTCGAGTATTACGGGTGTGATCCCTAGACGTCATATCTAGCTGTCTTAATACTCTTTCCAGCTCCATAGCTGTTCGGATGTTCGATGCTATTAATATTCTTTGTACGTCCGGCGGTAACTGTCGAATGATGACTCGGCATAATTCTTCCTCTGGAAGTGGGTCGTCCAATTCTCGAATTTTCCGGATCTGATTTGCGGCGAACTCGGAAAATTTCGTAGGCAGCGTCGAAGCATATCGACGAGCATACCATTCCGTCCTTAAATTGTGCTGAATATCTGTGTTCCAAAATTTGTCGAAAAATGCGACTTTAAATCCTTCGAAATCATCGAAACTGTACCGGAATGCCATAAACCACGTGTGAGCTGACGAATCTAGGTATTTTTCCGTCACTCGTAATTGTCGTTCAGGAGGAATGTCATTATCTTTAAAATATTCTTGTAGGTCCTTAATAAAGGTTTTAGGTGTAGGTCCGTTTTGATTGTTGAACTTTCGGGGTTGATTGTCCTGTAGACGTATAATATTCACAATCTGCGGCCTGTTCCCTTTATCGTCCATTTGATTTAAAGATGCGGTATTATTCTTAGCTCGACCGGAAGTTTTTATCTCCTGTGCTGCATTAGGAGTCGAACAAATGAATCCTGCTTTAAACTGTTGCTCCATTTGTGATTGCCTTTCAATTACGGACGCAGTCACAACTCGTGTGCTGTCACTATGCAATCGCAACGTTTGTAGTTCCGTTGTCATATTTGATATTTCGTCTGACATCCCCTTTATTTTATCCTCCATTTGTCCTACTAACCCACGGGACGCAAGAAGTTCGTGTTCCACCTTGGATACAACTTCTCCGATAGCTTTCTTATTGTCATTTACAGCTGTTTTCAGACCTTCTACTTCATCAGTAATGAGTTCTTTGCTCATCTGAATTTCCTGTCTGACCCCCTTGTCGACCTGAATTATACTATCACATACTTCCTTAAATCGTTTAGTCCACCTCAATTGCGCATCGGTCGTATTTTCTTTATGCGATTGTATTTGGTTGCTAAGTTCAGAAATTTTCCTTTCCACCTCAGTCTTATGTGTGATCATATTATCCATAATTGATTTCTTGAGCGTGCCTAGCCTCTCAGTAAACTCCTGCGCTACGCTAGCTATCGAGTTTGTAACTGTTCGTTCAATCTCTTGTTTCAACTTCGCCTGACTATCTTTAAAATCACGCGACATCACTTTAATTTCTTGGGTTAACCTAGTCTGGTTGTCTTTGAACTCACGTGACATCTGTGCTTGACTCTCCTTAAACTCAGTCCTAATAGAATCAACACTAGCCTTAGTTTCCGCTCTCATTTCTGATTGATTACGTTCAAGTCTTTCAATACTAGCTTTAGTTTCGGCTTTCATAGAATCAGCACTAGCCCTACACTCGGCCGACATTTGAGATTGCGCAAGTTCAAGTCTTTCAATACTAGCCTTATTCTCAGCTCCCAATTTCTCAGCGCTGGCTCTCATCTCCGCTATCATCCGAGCTAAAGTATCCAAATCCATTACAATTCATAAGCATTGTGCTCGCCAACAACGATGAACCTGTACATCTTTGCCCCATTTGCCTAAATTTCACCGGAAATTGCCAAAGAATTTGTAAAATACAAAGTATGAACTCCACAAGCATGCTCTCCGTACTGTAACAAATAGACCTATACCGAAGCAATGTCCAGCTGTATTATGTCATTACCAACCTTGGTATCTCTATCCATTTAATTGTCACCATTTAACTGAATAAAAATTACCATCTCCTTGCTTTTGCGCCACAATAGTGTTCGCCGAAACAACAAGATCGTAAATATAACAACAACAAAAATATGCCCTGGAAATAACTCACCAAAACGATCAATGCCTAAGCAATGAGGGTTTGGGTTGGCCCTGAAAGTTGGGCGCCACAGAAATATGTCCCCTTCTCCGGGGTCGCTCAGTCGGCGGAGCGAGAGTCCCAAAAGGGTGGACCGTTCGCAGGGCCGATTATGCTATTAAGGGACAACTTCATAGAATTTATATTTTCAGGACCCTTGGTGACTGGATAGGTGACACAATATAAATGAAAATCAGGGCAAAATAACAACAACGTTTATTAAAAACATAATGGAAACTCAGTCTGGACAAATGCATGAAAGAAAAAAATTTTTATTAAATACAATGTGATTTTTGCAATAAAAGGTATGTCTCAATCTTTAATGGCTTCTGAATAAATGAATACGACTGTAAGTCCTCGCATGCTTCTGGAGTTAGATTCCATTGCTTCTCCAATGAAACTCCACCTAAGATTTTACTCTGTAACATCGAATGAATCACTAAATTAGCAAAGCTGTCATTTCCCGTTATAACTCATGTTTAGTCATTTACAGGTAAAATAATTTCATACATTTTGAAGAACAATTACTATTAACTCAGCATTTACTTGTTCAAGAAAATTTCTTGAATATTCATTTCACTCTACCTGTGAAAAATCCTCTAACTCATTTTGTCATCATAAAATTCCTTTACAATTTCATTTTAGTGTTGGGAAATATTTTTACAAATTCTTCACTTTAGCGTTTGGAAATATTTTTACAATTTCTTTGGCATAACTCCCTCTCTCTCGTAGACTACGCTTGACTGTATTCTTTCCTTACTCTATTTAACCTTTCTAAATTACCTAGCATTTCATGGATGGATAGAGCATCATGTGATCCTACACGGAATCAACAACAACAACAACAATGCATCACAGTCACAAAAAAAATATACAAGATAAGTTTCCTTGGAATGATAAAAGTAAATGACACCAAATAACCCAATTCTACCAACTGGTTATAAGTACATTTTTATCACACAATGAATCTGTAATATTTATTATTATTATTATTATCCAGTCATTTATCTCGTCTTCCTCTTGGGTTTTATTGAAGATCCTTATAATCATCTGACCAGAATAAAACTCGCTCATGACTGTAGTTATGATGATACAGAAAGCCAAATTTCTCTCTCGAAGAATAACCATCACCATCGTCAGTGATAAGAGCTCAAGAGCCTCGAAAACATCTAATAACGATTAAGTCGTGTATTATTCATATCAGTGGTTGAGCCAGAAATAGACCTATTATAGTCCCTAAATCCGTACATCCTCATAAATCATTATCGCCATAATCATTCATTACAATCATTGTGACTCATAATACCGTTTAGGCCCGACATGCACCCTAGTAGTCCCATGTCGTCCATTAATGGCGAACTCCATTATCACAATGACCATATAAGTTGAATCTCAACAACTTTTACATTATCCGACCTTTACTATTTTGATCATTATTATTATTACTATTATCCTATAATGGCTCCTAGATCGTTCTCTCGAAGAATATTTCTAACATTCGTCGTTCACTTTCCCTTCTACCATCAATCACTACACATGACTAACAGGGTTTTAAAACTACGATTTAATTATAGTTTACTCCTACATTTAATCATATCTTCATTTACTATTTTTATGAGTTTAATTTACTCTTATTATTATTATTATGATTGTTAGTAGACCTTACTCCCTTAAATCACTTTCGAAGATCATAATCATTCACTCTTGTCAACTCGAGAACAACTGGGATTATTCATCATCACGTCCAAAAATAAAATTATCATTATTCCAAGAAAATGCAAAGATAGAACAATATTGAAATTACAAATCAACGAAGTAAGGAATGCTCTCCCATCACCATTACATACAAAATTACTAAGGAAACTACTTTACTCTACGCAAGAATACAATCTAGTCATCTACTAAAAGAGAAGAAATTTTACAAGGGTACTCATATTTCCGGTGAAAATCCTTGGCGTCGGGATGCTGCTTCAGGCGACAACGTCTCTTGCCTCATCTATGGTGGTTTACGGATGTACAAAGTCATCGCGTTGGCGTGCACTCTGGAATTTAGTTCCTCATGACTGTAGCTATATTCAGCGTCTTCTTTTTACTCCAGCAAAGTCCCAGAAAATCTCTCGATTTCCCTCTTGATCGCCGCATGTCGACAACTTGGTTTCCTCGGAGATAGCTGAAACTAAAATATTCTATTAGCACAGGGATCCACACTAGCTATAACTCACTAAGTTATGTACAACACTTAACTTGGCGCAACGATGTACTTTAGGTCCATTATTACTATAAGCTTCGTCTTCTGAACACATTCATTAAGTTACGATACGCCTTAGGCTGACAAATAATAGGGCTGACTATTATGATGATTAAATAAAGGTTAGATTTCCTCTCGCCTATCCACTTGAGATCGTGATTTCCTTTCATAATGTCCAATGGAACATTCCTAAAGCTTCTATGGCAAGAATCGGCTTTAATGAGCACGCTGACTGTCTGCGGTTTAACATTTTCCACCCGGGAGAATGCACGACTGTAATAAGCTCGCTGGATACTGCGTTGAGCTAACAATGAATTACACTGGCATTCAAGTAATGTAATGATCGTGCCCTACAAGGATTACACTAGTATTCACGTCGTCTGAACATATTCTTCTTTCCCGTAGAGAATACACGGTTCGACTTCTCGTAAGAAACAACTGTCCGACGTGCTCTTGAAAAACTGTTCTGGCCGTCGTCTCGTAAAATTTCTCTTGAACTGTTCTGACGTTCTTACCCAAGAACTTCCTTCGACTTAGTTCCAGAACAATCCTAATATTTCCAGCACTTTCCTCAATTTCTATTGGCTGGTAATCGACCTGCGCCATAGCTCGTCCTTGACCGCTACGAGTGGATTTTATGAGAACATTTCTCCTCCCCTTTGTCGTCTGCCGGTGTCATGACGTAACTGCGCTCTGGTCGCCCTCGATCAGCTGTTGACCTAGTTTCGGCCGGCTCGCTCTCGCACAACTGTGTCACAGCTGGTACACGCGCACTCGTAAGCAATGCTCCGTAATAAATATTCCCAGCTTTCTCAAATTAACTGAGGTACCATTTAGACGGGTACAATACACATACAACTGGCATTCTTTTTGAAAACTCCTGGCCTTTGTGTCACAAGTGCCGGCAAATCTGTTCCTCGTGTGTTGTAGCAATATAACGTAACTTACCTTACCTATCAAAATTTTTTGTTGTGAAGAATTTTTCTGACAGGTGAAGAATTGCGGATATTAGTTTCAGAAAGAAATTACAATATGTAATGCATAATTTTAATTATTGTGTTGCTGTGTTATTTACCTATGTTTGCAATTTCATAGTGACGCTGTGAATGTTGAGTTGTTCTTTACACTGTAGGCTGCAACATATGGTAGTAGGGTTCGAAATTTTGAGAAGTTTCCGTTTAGGATATCATATGTAGAATTCATGTTATGGTTATCAGTGTTGTTATGGAGATTCTTCTGCATTGTATCAGTCATAGAAAACTTGAGGTCCAATAGGTATGATCACAATATTAACAGTCATGTAAAATTTTGAGTCTTTTTGGTATGTTCATAATATTAACGGCATGTAAAATTTCAAGCATAATGCTTAGTCTGTTGACAGATAACCTAAGTAGCAATGACAGCAATAAGGTAAAATATTTCTCTGGCCTATGTTTTAGTGTAAAATCATTGGAAGTAATCAAGAACCCCAGTACCTTCTAACTACTTCAGTTGCAGTGTGAAATGGACCTGCAAGGAAAAATCAAGGAGGAACCAGCCTGGCTTGAAAGAACAACAAATGCATCACTTGTGAGTCTCATGGCAAATAACTTTATAGAGGTCAGAATTTAACCCTTAGTAGCCAAATAAGTTTGGCAGGGGCATAATTTACTACGTGCTTCCCCAATATTAACCCCAGCAGTCGCCATTTGGTACATGGGCATCTAGGAAAAGTATGTCTCTCTTTTGTTTCTTTGTCTGGGAGTATGTGATAATGTGCTACGCAAGGCTGCCAACTCTTAGGAAGTACAAACAACAGTATTTATATACATCTATAGGTCCAACTAGTGACAGAAACTTTGTTCATGGGGCATGGAAAGGGGTTCTGGTGGCACATGCCCCCAGATTATGGTCGCCAAGTGGACAATTGGCCTCTAGCATTTACTAGGGAGATGGCAGTGCATGCTATGTTTGATAGTGGCAAAAAGCTGAATTAAAGTTGTGGACTTGATAGTGAAGGAACCTTGGTTAGGTCCAGCTACCAATGAAGTTGTGACAGGCAGCGTTTCAAGATCGATGCATCAGGACAATTCATGAGCTAAGTACCCATCAAATGACTGTTTATTGTTTATTGATTACCTCTGGCGTTTATTGAAATGGATTTCTGTAGGTTGTATGGTTATGTTTTTATTCTCCATGGTTTGATAATGGTATCGTTGTGGGATTGACATCATCTCCTATCATACATTATCCAATTTTAGTGCTAGTAGCTGCTGAACTGAAGGACAATTGTGGGTGCTGGATTTAATTCGGTTATGGCCAGTAGGACTTTGAATCTCATAGTGAACATATTTTTCCACCAAAAGAAATTCCAGATAAGATTTGCATCATTTAAACTTCTTTACAATGTTACTAATGTTGGGTGATCTCATAGTAAAACTCTGCCTTGGCGGAGAAGCTGTGAAATAATTTTGGAGAAGAAGCGACTTATTGTCATCATCTTTCCTTGCTCTGTCTGTTGCTACTGTAAACAGTCCATTGTAATCTTCTGAATGTGTGGCTTACAGTTCAGTCTCTCTTCATCTGATGGCTTACATGGTGATGTGATAACATTCTTCTTTCATGTTGGGGAGTGTAATTTGGGTCCATTCTAAGAGGTATTTGATGAAGCTGAATATCCCAGCACACGTCTGTAGTTATACCGGCATAAAAGTGAATTCCTGCACATCATTCTTGCACCTCAGAGTCTTTGAAAACCTTGAGAGTTGGAAGAGGGATATTCAATGAATAATTGTGACTTGGCAGCAAAAATCTACTCCCAACACTGTGAACTGCTAATTTATAGATGTGATATTGTCCAGGAGTTGCTTAAAGGTGAAATTCTGCTGCTTATGCACACTGTTCTCTGAATAAATGTTTGCTGGTTGAGTTCTAAATTATAGACACTACAGAAGAGAACAGTGTCTGAACATATCTGAGATGCGAGTGCACTGCTATTCAAGATCTATACTCTTGACACTTCTTGTTATGTTCTATTCTTGGGTATATAGAAAAAAACAATAGCTGTCATCAACAACAACGGAATTCAAGAACTACAATGTGATCCTACAAATAAATTTCAAAACAAAATAAAACAAGCTATCCAGCAAACATACTTTATTCTCACAGAACAAGAAAAGGAAAGCCTCACTATCAAAAAATCCTCAACTCCCCACAGTAAGAGCCATCCCCAAAATACACAAAAGCTCATGTCCCATTAGACCAATAGTAAATTATGATGTGCCAATTTACAATTTAAGCTAACAACTGAAAAAATCCTAAAAGAAAAAATCTCACTTAAAGAACACAGATAAATTGAAACCAGCCTAGAACTAATCAACCCCTTCCCGCCCGAAAGCACCCGACTGGTCACTTTGCCTTACGGTCCATATTGCCTGAAAACACCCAGCTGCATTATCTGCATACGTGTGCAATCTGTGCAATAGTTTTGTATTTTTTGCTAGTGAATTGTTTATTAGGCTTTGATGAACATGCAGTACAATATACAAGGCTTAGGAAATAAAAGAAGAGTGAGAATTTGTCTTGAAGTTGTCTAGGCAACGGACTTGAACTTCCGCGAGTGCTGGTCAGCTGTTTAGTTCGTAAACATGACGGGATTGAATACTGCGGATATTGAGACTGAGCTGAATAACGGCATAAGAAATGACACAAAATTGTTGAGCAGGGGTGGAGGTAAATTTTTAGTGAGTAAATAACATATCAACAAAGATAATTTTACTGATAACTGTGATATAAGTGAAAACGGATATCTAGATATCGGACCTGATGATGATGCAGCTGCAATTCAGGTAACACAAACATTTTGTTTCATTACTCAATGATTATATGGATTATGTTGAACCTATCAATAATTTCAAAAGAGTATTATGAGAAATAGGTTATATTTTTACATATGATAGGCGGAGACAATCTATTCAGTGGCATTACCGATTGCGTATATATCAATGCAGCAATCAAACAGGCGCATTTCAGTAAAATAGAAACAGAATGGGAAGACACTTGCTAGAGGAAATGAAAGTTGATATACAAGGTCACCATTACACTTCCACAATCTCATCTTTATTGGCTTAGGGGGATTTAGACAACATGAGAATATGACAAATACAGCCTACCTCAGTGTTGAGTATCTCCAGCACGGGTGGGGGTTTGAACCGACAAACTTATGACTCTACGAATAGAGAAATGGACATGATGGTATGTTAAATGTTGTAAATGATGGCATGTTTTCTAATATTATTGAAAATGAAACGGTGTGCTCTGCTTGAATGTTTCCTAATTAATAGGTTGAAACCTGGGGATAAGCGGAGCAAAAATGTGGGTGGTAAAGGGTTAAAGATACCCTTTGGCATCACTAACATGTACACCAACGTAACAATAGATGAATCCATTAAAATTATCGAGAATTTTCATAAAGAAAATACTTCACTGCAGGAAACCAAAGAAATAATTAGCCTCATTAGAACAATGCTACACCAAAATTGCTTTGCATACACTGACAAGACTTATTGCCACAAAGAAGGGTTAGCCATGGGCTCAACATTATAAGGTATAATAGCAAACAATTTTTGAATAACTTTGAAAACATCTTCTGAACGTATCAGCATTCAAAATGAATATTATACTGGAGCAGGTATGTAGGCGACATCATGTGCATATGATAATGACTTCACTAATGCACACCAGTTATTAAACACACTAAATGATTTACAAAATTCCACCAGCTTCACAATGGAGCAAGAATCTAATAAGAAAATAACACCACAATCAGCAGGAATAATGGCAACCTGTCTTACAAAGTGTATAGCAAGCCCACTCAGCTGTTGCATGCTATTGACGAGTCTAACCATGCATACAAACTAAAAATAGCTGGATTGAATACAATGATACACAGAGCTGTTTCCATACCAGTGAGCACAATGGAGTTCAATGAAGAGGCACAAATTGTTAAACAAATCATAAAAGAAGACAACCACCCTCCAGGCACAGTAGATAAAATATTAAACCAACAAAAGTCCCTGGAAAACCACCACACCTTGTTCTCAACTACATTAATAATAACACATAAAAAGTAGGTTATATCTTTAGGAAACAGGGTTTTAATTAACCTTTAGGATGAACAACACACTGCAGAGACACATCAACAAGTGCACCTAAACAAAAAGGACCCTTTCTCAAAGTCACGAGTCTATGAACTCAAGTGCCAAGAACTTAACTGCAATGCCACCAGTATAGGTCAGACAAAACAAAATTTCCACACAAGATTCAAAGAACACAATAAACGATCAGATATAATCAGCATTCAGCCTTTGGGGAGCACAAATACGACAGTTCACAATATTTCACAGACATCAACACAGATCTAAAAATTTTACACATTGAAAATAAAATAAAATCTTCGAATATGAGGGAAGCAATCGAGATCTATATCGCAAAAAATGCTAACGTAACCAACTTAAATGACCATACACACTTAAAAAATTCCCCGCACATCGCTCTACTCACATAATATCTGGACCATACGTACTCATTAAATTGGCATTTATCACAATAATATCCTATAGATATTCTCTATTTCAATTCCATACATTATTCATCTAAAATCATTCAGTTGCATTCATCCATCTCACATAAAAGTACATTATAACATGAAGTAGGTTAACAACCTTCTCTCCCCTCTCCAGTGTGGAAAGAGTATTCCACAGTGCTCCACTCGTTCCATCCTACTTCCCCCTCTCCTCTCCATGGTACAGTGTACTAGATTTTAACATCCAGTAGGAGGGATCCACAATGTTCGGCTCTCCCCTCTCATGCTTCCCTTCCTCTCTCCGTAAGGTATGTGCTATACTCAAAACTTTCCATTTACCTCTCCATGACCACAGTCCTGAAATAGTATTTGGTGACAACAAAGTTGGCATTGGCAGTCTAGATAAGTTCAGGAGTTTTCTCGATATATTAATACTTGTAAATTTCTTATTTGTCAGTACTGGCTCATATTATCACTGAACTCTCTATCATTGACAAGTTTATGTAACGTAAACAATGCTGTACATATATGCATATTTTATGTGATTTCATAGAGTCTGAGGATGTTCTTGTAGAATGAAACATGTCATTCTTTGTATAATAGTGTTTATTTTTTACGGGTATGTTTATAGTGTAATAATTTATGTTAAAATTGTATGTTTGACAAATTAGAAAGTTTTTTTGTTACATTTAACTAAGTCTACAATGGAAAGTATGGCTTCATCTTTAACAAACTCTCCATTTTGTGCGTCATTTTATCTTCCTTTCCTTAGTTCAGCTACTGTTCGATTTCTTCTGTATTAAATGGGATAAGTGAGTATATTCTGGACTTTTATACTTTAATTCGCTTTTACTAGTAAACTAACTTGTAATAGAATGTAAGTTTTAGATCACAGTCCCTCCTGCACCCCTGTAGTGTCAAAATGTTTCATGAATCCAAGTGAAAAATTTAAAGGTCTTTTAGTACGAGGGCCATCCGATAAATAGGTTTCCCTATTTTACAAAAAATACAAGCAGGCTATTTACACTTGTGCTGGCCCTGCAGTGTAGGGGTAGCATGCCTGCCTCTTACCCAGAGGCCCTGGGTTCAATTCCTGGCCAGGTCAGGGATTTTTACCTGCATCTGAGGGCTGGTTGGAGGTCTACTCATCCTATGCGATTAAAATTGAGGAGCTCTCTGACAGTGAGATGGTGGCCCTGGTCTAGGAAGTCTAGAATAACGACGGAGAGGATTGTTCGTGCTCACCACATGACACCTCGTAATCTGTAGGCCTTTGGGCTGAGCAGTGGTCACTTGGTAAGCCATGGCCCTACGGGGGCTGTTGCCCCATGGTGCTTGGTTTTATTTACCTTTGAGAAATATTTAATTTTCATTCTACAACTCGTACACTACTTTTCCACATAGTCGCTATTTCAGTCCAAACATTTTGTTATCTTGGCAGCAGTTTCTTGATACCTTCATCATACCGGGTCGGGTCCCATCTCTGTAGACAGCGGTGCACTTCCTCTTCCACCTCTTCATCAGTTGCAAACCGCTTACCTCCAAGGTGCAACTTGAGTTGTGGATAGAGATGGAAATCACTCGGGGCAAGTTCCGCAGAATAAGGTGGATGGGGAAAAAGGTCCCTTTTGAAGTTCTGCAGCAAATCCTGCGTCCTTTGAGCTGAATCGGCAATATTTTCTGAGACAAGACAAGAACGTTTTCGTTGGATTTCAACTCTAAGCTTCGTGAGGACCGTGGAGGACCTCTCATGTGTGACCACAGTGCATTGGGGCAGTCGGTGAACCAATACAACATCATTACAGTCCCAAAAGGCAGTAGCCAAAACTATGCCTACAGAGGCTGATGTCTAACCGGGCAAGTTGGCCATGCGATTAAGGCCGCGCAGCTGTGAGCTTGCATCTGGGAGATAGTGCGTTCGAACTCCACTGTCGGCAGCCCTGAAGATGGTTTTCCGTGGTTTCCCATTTTCATACCAGGTAAGTATTGGGGATGTACCTTAATTAACGCCACAGCTGCCTCCTTCCCACTCCTAGGCTCTTCCTCTCCAATTGTCAACATAAGACCTATTTGTGTCGGTGCGATGTAAAGTAAATTGTAAAAATGAGTCTGAGGTCTTGGCTCTTTTTTATGAGCATGTTCGCCAAGTTTCTTCCATAGCATGCTTTGTGGTTTTGTTTTTAGAGTTGAATAATGCACCCTGCATTCATCTCCAGTAACATAGCGGGAAAACATTTGATCTCCCTCTCTTTGAAGCATTTGCAGAAAAGCTCAGGCTACCTCGTTCTGTTATTGCTTGTGAGCATCAGTAAGAAAACTTGGGACCCATCTTGCACAGACTTTTCAATACTGCAAGACATTCAACAATATCATTGCAATAAAGGACTGCCAGTTTCCGTGCCGGGAGGCAGTAGATTCATTATCTCATCAGTGCTGACGCATTAATCTTTGTCCCCCACATTCTGACCAACAGTGGCTGTAATGGGCCTGGCGCTGCGCTGTCATCATGTACATCTTGCTGCCATTCCAGGAACCATGAATGCCAGCATGCATCTTTCACTATAAACTCACACCAAAATGGCAATGATTATTGGTAGCCATTTCATTTTTTGCCGTGGAAAAGTGAATAACATGACAGAGTTCACAAGTGGAAACGCTTTCAAGTGGTAGCTCCATGGCAGGTAGCGCCGTACTGGTGAACACAGAGCAAGCACGTGCGGTTGAAGATCACCTTACCCCAGCCATATGCCAGTGGAAGTTCCTACAGTACCAACTTAATTCTAAAACATGTGGTATGCAGAGAAAAAATAAGGAAACTTATTTATTGGATGACCTTCGTAGATCATGAAAGAGCTTCTGTAACTGCAGATGTACACTCCAACACTGGTGGTGTTCTCATCCCCACAGTTCTTCACAGACACTGCATAACATCCTTGTAGTAGTAAAACATTTCATTTGTAGTTGCTTTCTGTTGGACCTGCATCACATCTTTCCCTGGTCTATGACTGTGATAAGCCTGCTTTTTTCATGTTCGTTTTTTATTTTTACACTTGGATGAACAGAACTGTCTAAATGCAGTGTTTATCCCCTGTGAGCTTGGCAAAAACCAGATTATAGAAAATGATTAAAATGTTTCAAGGGATTTTGATCCGTCTGTCTAAACAAAATGTATGTTAAGAGCATAGTATTAATATTTCTCACTGTATGGCAAAAGATTTAGGACAGTTTTAATACTTGGATGTGATTCAAACAACCTCAATGATTTGATAGACGTAATTGGATACATAAAATCAATTAATATAATTTAGTGTTTATATCTGTGGCAGATTGCTTCCAAAATTTTGTGCGAGATGGTCCCAATTCCATCTCTGGTAGAATATCTTCTGATATGGCTAGAAAATGCTTCTCACTTTATATTTGGTTCTCAGTCTCATGCTTTCTCTGACATTAGGTTTGAACAAGGATGATAACACCATTCTCAGTGCAGCCTTTGGTTTTGAAATCCTCTGCTGGTAGAAATCTCTCTTAAACAGTAGTAAAATTTTGAAAGTAACTGTAATACTTGGAAGTAGTAAATTATCACGCTCATTTGTTGGTGACAGTATTTGTAAATGTGTGTTACGTGCATAACTTATGTATCTTATTTTCCACAGGAAAATATTGAAAATGTATCAGAAATGATACCACTGAAAAAAGAAGCCTAATCAGAGTTAACAGAGCCAGGACCAATGCAGGAAAACTCACTTGAGGTAATGTGCATAATTTGATAAGCCATTGTTAGGTACTGAAAATAGAAAATTGCTGAACAGATATCAGTGGTTGACCCTTCATTTCAATACATATGATTGATACACTTTTTTATGAGATTGACTGTTTACTTACCTAATTTTCACCTTTCCTTCATGTTCTTTAAGATCGTGCATTATGTATCACGCAGCAGTTGGGATAGATCCAAAGACCTCTACTGTATATCATTTGGGAGGTGGTATCATTACTACTAATATTTTTGACTTAGTGAATATTTTCAAACACGGAGTTGCTATAAGGGGCACTTTATTGTCACTGTTCCTGGGTATTTTACTAGTTGTTCCAAATGAAACACCATTGTAATCTTGTTGATTATATTAATTATTGACTTCTAGATAATACAATTATTTGTAGATACAAGTTACAGGTGATTGCTTGCTTACTGTCAGAATTCACTTACAAGTAGAAAACATTCTTATCCTTCCTAATGTGGTCTGTGATGATACTAGTCTGTGGTGACTTATAATATTACATAAACTTTCAATGAATAAATGAGCCCTTCAAGAGTGATCTTGCCTTTCTGTTTCATGTGTGGTAAAGGACAGGCTTTGTATGTTCCCCATTACTCACCTGATCACTGCCATCGTCCACTGTGTTGTTATGGGCTATTTATTGGGATATTTAATTGACAATCTCTTTCAGGAATTCTGGGTTGGCTGCTCAATATACAGCCATCTGGATAATGAGAGAGGAAGTATAATCATGATCAGGGAGTGTAGTATTTTTCTCTCCTACAAGGAAATTGGATGTAGTTAGGTAAGAAGTGTCAAAAGGGTCGTCATTTAACTTTAGTGAGGAGATGTGAGTATGTGTTGTAAGAGTGGTCCATTCTTTGTTGGCCAAGAAATAAGAATTCATCACTCTTCTAAGGTGATATATCAGACTGTTGACAGCTGCTTCTCGTTTTCTATCAAAGTGTAGTGCTGCAGGAGGGATGGAATGCTGTATCAGTCCCATGCCTGCAGTTGCAGGGAAGAGCTGGTTTTTCTCAGGATTGTTTTTCAGAAAGGCCTTGATCTCCTTAGCTGCTCTGAAGAAGCTTGTGCCATTATCACTGTAAATGTTCAGGGGGTGACCTCTGTGAAAATAAGTGAACAAAGAGAGGCGAGCAATGTAGTTGTTGTGAGATCAGGTATCATGTCTATGTAGAGAGACTTGGTAGCTAGGCAGTCTGGTCTTGTTCCATCTCACGCGAATGTTTATGAGAATTGAGCCAGCAAATTGTCTATTCTAGTGTTAAGAAATGGGTACACGCACACTTTGTGTATTTCGCGTTAATTGTTCGGAAGTATCTGCATTCAACTTACGACCCTTGAGACGTGCATAAATGTTGCTTCTTTACCGCCCCCCTTGCTGATGGGATCCGAAACTTGCCTCTCAGAGATGTGATTAAGGGTTGAGTGCCATGAAGAAGTAGTCGAAGTTGTTCCACAATGATAATTAGATTAGTGAGATGATGATATATATACAGAATGATCTAATATTTCCCCCCACTAGAATTAAGATATTGTGCAGTCTTCTGCTGACAAGGAGATGGCTTCTTGATCTATGATTATGGTTATAATCAATATGATTTAATATTTTCTGTGACAATAATTTACGATACCCTCATTTGTTGAACAAATGTATTTGTGTGTGGGGACCTTATCTGCAATTCTCGGCCATTGTTGCATTGCCGTTAATTTATATGCTGGTACTGTGGCTATTTAAAATGGATTTAAAATCCATTATTACGTCAATAATTTTGATTTTCCTTATTCGCCCAATAAGCTAATCCTTGACTTGAGCATGCGTATTGTCTGTCTTGAACGGAGCGCTCTGCAGTTGTTTTTCTGTCTCGTCAAGAGTTCCCTCTTAGCAGTGCTAGTGTGCAGTTGAGTGGACAGTCGCTGTGAAGAGGTAGCGTGGACGGTATTGCGTAGTGATTCTACGAGTGTAATTCGTACGTTATGGGGGAGCAAAGTGGTGGTGAGGAGTCTCCTGATCCTTCAACCCTCACAGTTGCTCGGGAAGAGACAGTTCAAATGGACCAGGATGAGATTGATAGTCCAAGTGAGAATAGTGGCACAGTGAGTAAATCGAATACACCAAATGCGGTGGTGAATAAAGACGCTGGTGCTTCGATTTCGAAGACTGAGTCGCAGGAACTTTATCCTATTACTCATTATGGACCTTTCATTATTTTTGTGGAGTCCACAGAAACAGGCAGTGTCGGTAACATGCATCCTATGACCCTGGGTAGAATTTTCTATGAGAAAAATATTCCAGGCATAAAATCAGTGGCCCGCAAGGGACGAAATAGGGTACAAATGGAATTTGTATATGCCGTACAGGCAAATTCATTTCTGAAGCACCCTTTATTTGTTGAGCTTAAAGTTACGGGCATACTTACCTAGCTCTAATGTACTGCGGGTAGGAGTTATCAGGGGTGTAGAGAAGACCTTGAAAGAGGATGCTATATTAAAGCACTTAAAGTCTCCTGCTGTTATAAAATCTGTAAAGCGTTTGAACCGTGGAATTGTAAACGAAGAAGGAACACAGTATGTCCCTACTGGATCTATAAAAGTGGTTTTTCGTGCGCAGAAACTTACACAGTTTGTGTCATTATATCAGGTGCATTTTGAGGTGGAGCCATATGTTTTTGCTCCCATCATCTGTAAAAAATGCCAGCGGTACGGTCACGTTGATAAGCATTGCAGAGCGACCAGTCCCAGGTGGGGGAAATGTGCATTGCACCATACTACTGCGAACTGTACGGAAACTTTCCTGCAATGCGTGCATTGTCGCGGCACCCATTCAACTGGAGATGTTGACTGTCCAACTCACCAACAGCAAGTCCACATTAAAAAGATCATGAGCCATCAGAACTTATCGTTCAAGGACGCTGTACAAAAAGTCCAACCTAGTGAATATAATGTAGTAGACAATTCCCAAAATTTTCCCCCTGTAACTGGGGAGGAGCAGACTCCTACTCAGTCGAATCCCCGTAAGAGAAAATTCACACAAGTAATTTTAAAATCATCGAGACCGGTACCAGCCCCAGGATATGCTAAGGAAGGTTATCAAAATTTGGTTCGAGAGATTCCCCGCATGGAGATGGCAGCTTCAAAAGTTACACCTGTTTCCAATGGCGCAAGCCGGCGGATGGAGGCACCTTTGGACGAACCTGTTGCCACGAGTAGCGCCTCAATGGCGCAACCGCTTTCGTCATTTCATAGGCAAAGAGAATATCTTCAAAGTGGTCTTTATCAATCTATTCAGCAATTAGTACAATTATTGGGTGATCACCCCGCGTTAGCTCATAATGTATTCCAGTTAAGGGACAGGGTTTGCAGTTTTATTCAATTCTATGATCAGAATTACTCAATGGAACGCTAGAAGTCTCATGAACAAACGTCATGAGCTATTTAAATTAATTCAGGAAACAGTACCTCACTTTTTAGCTATACAAGGAACTTGGTTTAATCTTGAGACTCGCATTAAGTATCCTAATTACAAAGTTGTACGTAATGATGGACCCGGTTACGGTGGGGTTGCCTTTTTGGTCCACTCGTCCGTGACATATCGCATTCATTCGAATATTCAGGCCATAACCCCTACATATGTTATAGGATTATATTATATGCATATTTTACTTGTGAATATATACTGTCCTCCTGAATTTTCCATTACTGACAGACAATGGAACCAATTCTTTCAACAATTTACTACCGAACCATATGTTTTTATCTTTTGGGGACTTTAATCTTCATCACACACTGTGGGGAGGAAATTTGGATACACTTCAAGGTACACAGTTCCTTAATGCAGTAAATAACCATGCTCTTGCTATTTTGAATGATGGCTCTCCTACGCGTTTGACTGCGCCTTCTGCCCCTCCTAGCGCAGTAGATTTAACATTGTGTAAGCGAAATATGGTGTCTATCACTACATGGCATACTTTGAGTGATACTTATTCCAGTGATCATTTCCCTATTGTTACTTATGGTGTAGGCAGACCCTTTTCTCCACCGCAACACACATCTCAAAATAACATGATTCGATCTTTGAGGAGATTTAAACCGCAAATATATACCGCTTACATTGATGATGCGTTACAAAAAATACCGGATTTTTTCATATCAAACTTTGCTGCAGATTTTAACAGATTATATTAATCTACACCACCCCATCATCGTTTCACCCCCTTTATCTTCTAGGAAACCTGCGCATGTTAAGTGGTGGGACGAGGAATGTCATTTGCTGATCCAAACCCGCAAAGTACTTTTTCGACAATATAGGCAGCACGCAACACCTGAAAATTACTTCCGGCGCAAACGACACATAGCACAAACTCGCCGAATTTTCCATCAAAAACGTCGTGTCGCTTGGAGGGAGTTTATATCGTCCTTCACGCGTCAGGTTCCAATTGCAGACTTGTGGAATGCCATCAGGGCAATCACACGAGTTACGCAGCACTCCCCTGCCAAGACCATCCCAGGTCAGGTATTATCTGATTTTCTTGTTAGAGAGACGCCAGATTTTGTTGTACCGCAGTATGTTTATTCCCAAGACCCACTAGACGCACGTTTTTCCGTATTGCTACAACCCTGCGATTATCAGGAATTAGAGGCAGTACTCCAAACGTGCTCAAATTCCTCCCCAGGTCCAGATAATGTATCATATCAAATGCTCAAATTATTACCTATTAGAGCAAAGAAGGCATTATTAAACAGGTATAATGATATTTTTCGTAATCATAGTACACCTGTTAGTTGGAATGACTTTTTTCTAATTCCCATTCTTAAAAATAAGCAATTACCCACTGAGGTTAGTAATTATCGTGGTATAGTACTCGGTTCGTGCCTCCGTAAAGTCTTTCTAAAGATCTTACTTCGAAGACTCATATGGGTATTAGAATACTATAACTTGACGCCTCGATATCAATATGCCTTTTTTAAGGGACGCAGTACATCTGATGCATTTAATAGTTTTGTTATCGATTTACTATTAGCTCGTCATAGAAAACAGTACCATAGCGGTTTTTCCTTGATATTCAACGGGCTTATGACTCCGTACCTTTGAACATATTATGGGAAAAACTTGCAACTCTTAAGATTCCTGAGGGATTTATTATCATTCTCAGACAACTTCTGACTTATCGCACACTCAGATTTAAATCGACACCTTATACAATCCAGCCCCGGCAGGTAAGTGATGGGTTGCCACAGGGTGATATTCTAAGTGGTATTCTTTTCGCTCTTTTCATGAAAGATTTCGAAACGGTCATTTTACGTCATGCTCGACTACAGGCGTATGCTGACGATTTTTTGCTTTATTATACACATGAAGACTTACAGCTCTGTAGACAACATATTAGTTTCACGCTTCATGAAGCTAGAACATGGTTAGAGGCCCATGGGTTAAATCCTTCCATAGCGAAATGTCGAGCGATGATATTTACACATCACCGAACCTATGACCGATCGCCACTTGCTTTTGATCGGTATGAAATACCAGTGGTTAGTCACCATAAATATCTTGGGTTATTTATCGATCAAAAACTTACATGGAAACATCATTTTTTATATTTGCGTTCTAAGAGTGAACGGTATATTCAGGTCATACAAGCTGTAACACGTAGGCAATGGGGGGCAGATCCCGTTGTGGTGCTATCTTTGTACAAAACCACTATTAGATCGATATTGGACTACGGATCACATATTTTTGACTTGGCATCGTATACTAACTTGAATATTCTTAACACTTGTCAATATAAAGCAATACGCTCCTGTATTGGAGCTTTAAAGTACACCTACCAATACACTTTTAGTCGAATCCTGCGAAGCTCCCTGACAAGTACGTAGAAAAATACTTGCGACGAAATATTTACTTAAAAAGTTTTCTTTAATTCCGAAGTTACAGTTACTCTCGGAGTATTACTCCGTACGGCGTCAGGGTTTACGCAGATTTCCAGTACTGTTTCATGCTTTTACTACATTGAAGTCGAAACAGTATACCTTATTACACTGTGTTAATTTAATACCCTATACTTTACCCTATCAGGTTTCTTATTATAAGCCTCAAATAATATGGCCTATACGTAATGGCTCTACTAACGTTACTTGTCTGCAGGGGACCGAGATTTGTCCTGTTAAACGAGTGAAATTTTCTAATATTCCCCGAAGCATAAACATTTTTACAGATGGGGCAAAGAACATTAATGGAGTTGAGTCCGCTTATTATATACCTTCTCTAAATGTTAAAGAACAATATGGTTTGCCTAGTGACTGTTCGATTTTTTGGCGGAGTTATTTGCCATTCAGCAAGCTTTACTTTTTGTTCAACGACAGGGATATACGCGAGCTACAATCTATACGGATTCGCTGAGTGCATTACAATCTTTGGTTTCGTATGAGTTATCCTATAATTGGTATATATACAATGTCAAGAGTCTCCTTTATAAGCTTGACAATGTCGGTATTTACATAACTTTAGTATGGGTACTAGGTCATGTGGGTATCGAGGGCAATGAAAAAGCAGATTGTCTTGCAAAACAAGCTTCTCGTCTTCCTGTTCCGAATACTAACAATATTGTTCCAGCTTCTGATTATGTAGTTGTTATCCGACAGGAGGGGCGTCAAGAATGGCAGAATTTCTTTAGACAGACTGCACAAGTCAAAGGTCACTTCTATTATCATTTACAACCAAAACTTTGAGTTAAACCTTGGTTTATACGAGGATCTTATACTAGACGACATATTATTAACATCATTCGGTTACGGTTTAATCATGCCCTTACACCACAATATCGATCACGTTTCCATTTAACGCAGGATACAACCTGTTTGTGTGGTACAAATATCCGTGATGGCGACTCCAACTACATTTTATTTGAATGTTCTTTATATGCTAACCCCCGTAAAAAACTTATGACTAATCTCAAGAGACTCAAGCAGGTTTTTCCAACCAGTGTTTCTTGTTTGCTCTGTAATCCTACAGTCGAGATTATTCGAGTGCTAAATTTGTTTCTAGATGAAGCCAATATCGTGTTATAATTCTGTCTGTAATATAGGGTGAGAATTGCTCATGCTTTTGAAGGTTCCATTGAGTGATTCCTCATATCATTAGTGTATTACTTGCGAGTGCTATTTTGGATTCTTCGTGTGGGTGAAGCTTTAGACGCAGTGTGATTGCAAGATTGGAAGTTTCCCGTATGACAACAGTCTGCTCTAGCAAACTAGGGTTGTTATGTGATATAGTGAAGTTCAGTGTTTTGTGTTTTTCTACTTGCAAGCTCAAGCATCAATTATTGAACTGAAGTTTTTCATTTATACTAGTGTGTTTACATGAGTAAGCGAGTATTGACTGGGTGAAATGTCGTAGACACAGCCCATAAGCATCAGCAAGCAAGCAAGCTGTCTCCTCAACTAGCGAGCGAGGAGTCTTGTTCTGAGCGAGCTGTGAAATGGACGCATTTAGCCTTGTTCCTTAGAAGACTTTGAAAAGTAACGAAATGGAGCTGGATACTCCCGGTTAGGCGGGAGATACAGTAGGCAATATGCCTAAATACGTTTTCAATCTTATGTTCCTCTAGTGATAGTGATTTGGTATTTTACTGATTCTTTTAATTCTACTATGTGAGTGTTGACTGTGGGCCTGCGTGCCAAGGCAGGCAGATTACCTCTTAAAACATGTTTCTGGTGTAAGTTTGTGATAAAGGATTACGCTAATTTGGATACAAAACCACCAGCATGTAAGTAATATTTATTCAAAAATTATTTTGGAGCAACGCCAACTTCAGTGGATTACTTGGAGGTGACATTGTTTACAACCGTCTTGGAATTTTCAACAACATTATCTTGTCCGTTTACGAAACAACGTTGTCACTGTTATTTAATTTTAGGCCTACCTCGAGTTATCGCCTATGTAGTGTGAATTGAATCTGAACTCTATACCCGGTATTTGGAAATTTAATAGCAGACTGAAAAATTTAAATCACTATTGATAAAATTCTCATGTAAAAGTGATATGTAAATTTAATTACGAGGCGAATCGGAAACCCGCGGTGAGCATATATGCATTATGTCATTCCTACCTTGCTATTATTGAGATTGTTGTACGTTTTTGGTTTTTTGCACCATATACGGTGTGCGTATGGTTTTGGTTGTTCGTATTGTTATTATTATTATTATTAGTATAGTTATTTTTATTACTATTATTATTTTTGCACGGTGTGTTTCTCTTACTGCCTGTTTTTCTGATTTTGAAATGCGTGCTCTGATTGTATCTGATTTCGTGTGATTTTCCAAATTGTGTCTTGTTGTTATGTAATCCCTTTTTTGCCGATGTCTCCCGTGTTCGGTCTTATCTCATGTCCTCATTGTCGTGGTTCCAAGGCCACCTCGTAGTTAATTTAATAACGACCATCTTGGTCTTTTGTAAAATTATTCCTTATAGGAAATGCCACTTTCTATGGATTTAATCTCATGATACATGTAATTATAATTTTATTATTATTATTATTATTATTATTATTATTATTATTATTATTATTATTATTAGTCATGTCAGTACTCCTCG
The DNA here is from genome assembly GCF_040414725.1 of Anabrus simplex. Taxonomy (NCBI): domain Eukaryota; kingdom Metazoa; phylum Arthropoda; class Insecta; order Orthoptera; family Tettigoniidae; genus Anabrus; species Anabrus simplex. The sequence continues at coordinate 41,906,468 of NC_090279.1, forward strand.
GTTGTAGAAATCTGAAATTTCTTTGCCCGGTTCATGAACTTCGAGGTGATTAACGCTCACATTCCTTCTCCTTACGTAGTTTTGTTTTCTTCTTGCTTTGTTACGTCACTAGCCTAAATATTTATTATCTGGTGAACGCTAAAGATTTTGGCAGGCTTTGCCTATTATGAAAAAAATTTAATAGCTTGGGTCGTGAGTTGCTATTGGACCTTTAGCGTGTGTTGTTGTTCTGTTTACACTGTGGAACATAATTTTTTTTTCCTCCCTTTGTAATATTGTATGAATTTGGGGAATATTTTTCTGGTTCCTAGTTATTAACTTTTGGTTCGGTTCTTTAATTTATTTTGTAATTTTGGTTCTGCTGCCACATATTTCGGGTTCGTGTGTATTGCCTAGTGAGTGACAAAAGGAAGATTGAATCCTTGTTGCAACAAGTTAATTATCTATGGCCAGCAATTAATTTACAAAGGTATACCTTAAAGTTTAAAGTCTAATATTAAAATTAAAAATAATATTTTTACAAAAGGGATTTGTTAATAAGATTGTAATCCTCTTCTGTATTATAATTCTGCTACTGGTCTGAGTTAGTACAATTTAATAATATAATATTCATTTATTTATCTTATTGCTTCTTTAATTATTAAATTTTTGAAAGTAGGAATCTCTTACTGTAAGTTTTAATGAATTCTGTTCATTTATTTAAATGTTAAGTGTTTTCAAAGAACGTTAGTTACCCTTTATTTTTTTAAAGAAAGAAAGTATTTATTTAACTATAAATGCTATGAATTGTTTTTTTCTTTAAGTAAACATCGTATTTACAATTTTATTTCGTCTGTCATTTAGTAGTTAACAATGTTGACCTGCCAACCTGTCAAATGTTAACGTAAGATCCAGCCCTTTTCACTCCCTATTTTGCCCTCCACGCGTCGTATTTGGTGCTGCTGCCCTTATGGTAAGTATTGTGTTTTGTTTTCGTTGTTGTTTGGTGCATTTCTTGGTAAGTGTTAAGAAATGGGTACATGCACACTTTGTGTATTTTGCGTTAATTGTTCAGAAGTATCTGCGTTCAACTTACGACCCTTGAGACGTGCATAAATGTTGCTTCTTTACCGCCCCCCTTGCTGATGGGATCCGAAACTTGCCTCTCAGAGATGTGATCAAGAGTTGAGTGCGATGATGAAGTAGTCGAAGTTGTTCCGCAATAATAATTAGATTAGTGAGATGATGATATATATATACAGAATGATCTAATATTTCCTCCCCACTAGAATTAAGATATTGTTCAGTCTTCTGCCAAGAAGGAGATGGCTTCTTGATCTATGATTATGGTTATAATCAATATGATTTAATATTTTCTACAGAACATTAATGCAACATTTGAGTGGAGGGTTCAACTCCGATATGAACAGTGGACTTGAATTTCACTCTTGTTTATAACAATCTGAGATAGATCAAAAACAATATGCAGCTACTCTCTGTACTTTTTTAATATTGAAACTTTTGTTATGAATAAGTCATCATCAAGTCTCTAAGAAGCATTTGTAGCATTTTTTGAACTGGGAGATCAATACGAACATCACATTTTCATTTATTCCTACTCATAGGATCTTGATTCAACCATCCAGAACTATGCTGACAAACTGTATTGTTGACAATTGTGTTCATTTGTGGTCGTCTGGACACTAAGTCAGCGGGTTTCTCTTTGGACGGCACATGGTGCCACTCATTTGTATCTTTAGCAACTTCAAACTGGGAGCCTTTAATGTTTTCTTTAAATAGTCTTGTCAACAGAAAGGCTCCGCAAATCTCAGACTTTGAATGGAGAGTTATGAAAAACCAATTTTTTTAAAGCTTTGCTGCCTTGCATTTTACACAGAGCAGCATTTTATTGCTAAACAATCTGACATACACACGTAAATGCTATTTGTTGAGCCCGCAGTCAGATGATTATAGAGAAGAGATGTTCTTGAGTGGATGACCCTTCATGGTGTATGTAGTTGAGACTAATGTCAGTCTTGACTGAAGCGTTGATTTTAACAAGTGTTTTTGCTGTTTTACTTGAATGATTTATGACAGGGTAATAGGCTTCAATTAATGAAATACATTTACAAAAATTAAAAGTCTCTTCATAACATCTTGCCCCCCTTGAAAGGAGTTTTTTCAACTAACTATTGTAATCTTATACGTATTATAGAAATACTTATACTTAACATATGCGTTAATACAAAACTCTATACATCATATTTTTATGATTAAAAAAATAATATTCAAATTATATCTTGGATGAAAAATAACACAAAGTTAGAAATATCACAGGAAATCTTGAATTCAGTTCTCCTTGTCATCCCCTTCAATGGGAAGAGGGCATATTTTCTTGATGCTTCGTGTGAAAGTTCCACCAGCCGTCCAGACGGTTAGAACCGTCACCTCGCCATCTCGTCCAGGGTGAACTTGAACTACCCTACCTCTGGGCCACTCTAGAGGAGGGATGTTGTCCTCAATTAATAGCACCAAAGAATCAACACCAATACGTCGATTGGTATCATGCCACTTGACGCGTTTTTGCAATTCCTGCAGGTATTCTCGCTGCCATCTCTGCCACAACCGCTGCCGAATTTCCTGCAAGTGCTGCCAACGTGACAAGTGGTTATCGGGTTCTCTCAACAAATCCCTTTGCACAGGTTGCACGATCGAGTCACTTAGAAGAAAATGTGCTGGTGTTAAGACTTCTAAATCATTTGGATCATTTGGCAAGGGAGTAAGGGGACGTGAATTTAATACAGCCTCTATATCACAAAGAATAGTGTAGGTTTCTTCGAAAGTTAGCACGCGTCCCTGTGTTTCAGTCAGCAAATATCTTTTCATCATCTTTACAGCTGCTTCCCACAATCCCCCAAAGTGGGGTGACCGGGGAGGAATAAAACTCCACTGTATCTGCTGCTGAGCGAGTGAGGAGGTAATGGTCGTTGACCCCTTTTCCAAAAAGGACTGGATATCTTGTAGTGCGTTGGCTGCTCCAACGAAATTCTTCCCGTTATCACAGAAAAGCTGCTTGCACAAACCTCTTCTCGCCGTAAATCATTGCAGTGCAGCTAAGAAAGCTTCGGTCGTTAGCTCTGACACCAACTCCAAATGCACTGCCTTGGTACTGAAGCATGTAAATACAGCTACGTAACTCTTGCAAGTATGAATGAGGCCCCTTCTGTGGCCTTTTCTTACAGATATTGGACCTGCATAGTCCACTCCTGTGGTAACAAAGGGTCGAACAACTAACGTAACCCTTTTTGGTAAATCTGCCTTGCGTACCTCTGGAACTGTAGGATGGTAACAAAAGCACTTCAGACACCTCTTGACAATCCTTTTCGCTTCTCTTCTGCCGCTGATAGGCCAACATCGTTGTCGAGTTGCATGTAGCAGTTGCTCTGGGGGACAATGCTTCAGACGACGATGTTTATCTTCCATGATCATTCTGGTGATGTGATGATTTGCTGGTAGAAGCACAGGATGTCTCTGTTCTGATGTTAGCTCCGAAAAACGATGCCTTCCTCCAACCCTAATCAATCCATCACTATCCATAAACGGACTGAGTGACTTTAGAGAACTCTTCTTTGGGAGGTCTTGATTATTAATTAAGCAATGTAGTACTTGAGGGAATGCTTCTAATTGTGTCCATTTGACTACCTGTTTCTCTGCTTTACAAGTTTCTTGTATTTCTAGTGAACCCTTTCTCCTTTCTGGCGGTTTGAGTTTGCAATTATAAATGAATCTTTGACAATATGCTACTATACGGCATAATTTCGGAAATGACGAGAATTTATTCAGTAGAATGCCGGTTGATGTTGCTGTCAACGTAACTGGTGTGACCTTCAGCTCTGGTAGTTCTGTTTCAAATTCTTCTGAATTCTCTGGTTGTTGACGTTGTGTGCGAAGCCAAGAAGGTCCACTTCACCACAGCTTTTTATCTTCGAGTTCTGCTGAAGTAATTCCCCTTGAGAGAAGATCAGCTGGATTTTCAGTCGAAGGAACATGCTTCCAGTTGGTTGCATCAGTGACTTCTTGAATCTTTGCAATCCTGTTTGCCACAAATGTCTTTAGCAGCCTTGGCTCAGTGTTGATCCATCCCAAAACAATAGTACTGTCACTCCATAATCTCATCTGACCAATTTTTTCTTTCAGAGCACTCACTGTTGTTCTGACAAGTTGTGCAAGAAGAAGGGCTGCCTCCAATTCGAGTCTTGGCAACGAAATGGTTTGTAAGGAGATACTTTCGTCTTCGCACAAAGTAAATTGGAAATGTAGAGACCACTTTGCGTTTGACAAACTGCATAAATGCATGCTCCAAAAGCCTTCTCAAAAGCATCACTAAATCCAAACAAATCAAAAGAACCAGAGCAATTCCCAGGATTTATGTTTCTCATAATTCTGATGTTGTTCAGTCTTTCTAATGACGTATAGTACTCATTCCAAATCTGAAGGTGCTCTCGAGACAATGGCTGATCCCATTCAAATCCATCTACCCATAAGTGTTGCATCAACATCTTCCCTTTGATCAGTACTGGACCCACGAGTCCTAGTGGATCAAAAATCTGTGCGATTTTGGAGGCGACTTCTCTTTTGGATCTTGGTGACTGCTTTTCCAGCTCAACTCGAAACTGAAGGCAATCTTGTGCTGAGTCCCAGAGGAGTCCAAGAGTCTTACTAGCTTCACCTTTGTCTAAAACCAGTAAGGTCCCTTCGTCGCGTTTGCTCTCCAAATCCTGCAAGATCTCTTTGCTGTTGGACCTCCATTTCCTCAAATGCATTCCACCACTCTTGAGTATATTTTGTATTTGCCGCCGTAGCCAGATCACGTCTTCTAGAATGTCTCCTCCACTTAAGCTGTCATCTATATAAAAATCATCGTGAATAGCCTTTGCTGCTGCTGGAAATTCATTTTCATGAAGATTAGCCAATTCAGTTAGGCATCTCATGGCATGGTAAGGTGCCGATGCTGCTCCGTATGTTACTGTATTCAACTGATAAATCCTCACAGGGGCTGAAGATTCCTCTTTCCACAAAATCTGCTGGAATGCTCGATCTTCAGGATGGATGAGTATTTGCCGAAACATCTCTTCCACATCTGCCGTCATGACGTACTTACGGCTGCTAAATCTAAGTACACTGTGAAAAAGAACTCGCTGTAAATTAGGTCCTGTCATGAGCTTGTCATTGAGTGATGTCCCGAGTGATGTTTTTGCCGAGGCATCAAATACCACTCTGACCTTTGTGGTGTCACTATCTGGTCGTACCACTGGTTGATGGGGTATGAAGTATGAATTTGGTACATCTTGATTTTGGTTTCTTTCAATCAAGCTCATATGTCCTAGTTTTTCATATTCATTCATGAAATCTGCATAAGCTGTCTTGAGTTCGGGGTGTCTGCTTAACATCTTGACTAATGATTCTAGTCTGTTTAGTGCTCGTTTTCTTGATTCTCCGAGGATGACATCTGGCTTGATAGGGAGCCTTACGATGAATCTTCCTGTTGTATCTCTCGAAGCAGTGTCCGTGAACTGTCTTTCACATATTCTTTCTTCTGATGTGTAATGTTGAATCTCCGGAATTGCTTCTTGTTTCCAAATTTTTTCCATCTGATCTGACAATTGTTGATTGCTAATTTTCATGCATGTTGTTGTTGATCCTTGTTTGTTCTCAAAAACTTCACCGCCTATAATCCAGCCTAATCGGGTGTTTTGCAGAGCTGGTTGTCCTTCAGCTTCATTCTTGGGTGGACCTATGACTATTTTCCAATAAAGTCCTGCACCAATTAACATGTCCATGTCTCCAGGCTTGTTGAATGTGGGATCTGCTAAGCGAATGTCCTTAGGAATAATAATCTTGTCCTTCTTGATCTCCAACTGTGGCAATCGTCCCGTTATATTTGGCAAAACTAGAAATTTTGCTTCCACCTCAAATCCGTCATTCCTTGAAGCGAGGTGTACTCTCGTTATCCTTTTTGTTTCCACTTTGGAACAATCTACTCAATGATCTGAGTGTTTGTCTTGACATTCGGTAAACCAAGTTTCTTATACAGACCTTCCTTTATTAGATTCGACTGAGATCCCAGATCCAATAAGGCTCGGCATGTCATTCTTCTTCCGTGAACATCTTTCACATCAATTAAAGCTGTTGACAAAAGTATTTGTGATGTTATTCCTTTCGCCAAGCTCACATTGACTGAAGCAGGTGAATGCTGAGATTCGACACACAGGTTTATGGGCACTTGAATTTCTTTAACATTTTGTTTCTGTTTGTCATCTTCCTCAGCATGTAAAAGTGTGTTGTGAAGAAGTCCACATTTCTTGCATTTTGATCCTCTGCAATTTCTTGCAATATGTCCTGGCTTCAAACAGTTATGATACTGCCCTTCTTCTCGAAGCAGTTTTCTTCTGTCTTCAACTGATCGTTTAATTAATTCTTCACATAAAAAACTGGGGTGACTTCCACCACACAGATTACAGCTTGCCTGAGACGTCGTCATAACAACTTTCTTGCTAGGTTGTTTGTCCTTCGGATTTGCCTTCGTGTTCAATGCCTTGGTTTTGTTATGATTTAAAGGCATATATGATTGGGAACGCTCAGTTAATAATTTCAAGAAATCATCCAATGTTGGCATCTTGTGTGGAGTGTTGCTTTTCACCCTTCCCTGCCAGTCTCTTTGCTCAATGAAATCCAGCTGCTTCTTTGCTAGATGAATAACCAATGTGTCCCAAAATTGTACCGGTTGCTTCATTGCTTTTAATGAAGCCATGTGAGTTTGAATATGAAATTGCAATTGCCTGAGTGATTCAGATTTGTTCTCTTTAAAAACTGTAGGAAACTTGAAAAGTTCATCTAGATGTGTCTCGATTATCATCACTTGATTATCATATGTATCTACAAGCAAGTTTCACGCATTTGTGTAGTTTTCTTCTGAAATGGTAAAACCTTGAATGACTTTGTGTGCCTCGCCCTGCAGAAGACCGATCAGATACTGATATTTTTGGATATTTGTTAGTTGAGTATCATTATGAATGGTTGACTCAAAACTGTTCTTAAAAAGCAACCATTTTGTGAATTCGCCGTTGAATTCCGGTAATTTAATTTCTGGTAATATATGTATTCTTCTGTTATGATGTTGTGGAACTTCCTGTTGATGAACAGCGTTGTTTACTGCCGTGTTCATTTCAGCTAGTAAATTATTTTGAACATCCTCTGCTTCATCTATTATCGTTTGCAGTTGCGTAACTGTGCGGAAATAAATAGATTCAAATAGCTCTCGCTCTCCCTCACATTCCTCTTCAAACTGTAATGCAGCTGTTTCATCAATGATCTCAGTTTCCTCTATTTTAATTTGTACTTCTTCAAAAGAATTCCATAGCTCTTCACTTTTTTTAATTTTAACCTTCGCCTCTTATTTTGACATGTCAGCTGTAATAGACTTTATTATTCTTGTTAACGTGCCTTTTACTCGACCACGCGATTGTTTTAATTTAGTTAGTTGCGACATATTGAAATTAAGGTTATGCTGTGAAAGTTCGAAGGGATTGCGTGAAGGTTATGTATAAATTCAAAGGAATCGTGTTTTGAAGTGAGGTTTCGTTACTTTGTGGTATACACACACAACTGAACAACTTCCTAAATGTTCACTGGTAGAATAATAAACCTCCTTAGATTTAAATGCACGCGATTATAAACCCGAATTGAGATTATCACATGTTAGACATTCATTTTAGTATTGTTTATCGGACTTGCGTAAGTTAAGAAACGCCTTCATTTGGTTTCCATTTTATTATTATTGCCAGGGTGGCATAAACCAATTTAACAAATGAAAACCGCCCAGAAGGGCAAGGAAAAGAAAAGAACAAAAATAGGAGAACAAAATTGGTGAGCATGTAAGAAGATCACAAGATCCAACAGGTAAATCCTTTACATAATCTTAAACTGGATTAACTTGACGTAAGACTACAGTATGGCATTGGATAAAACTACTAGTAAAAGCAAAAGGAGAATAGGATTACAATAGAATACAATAATTACCTAAACAGCCCTTGACCAGGTACTAGGAAATATATAACCATAAATATATCATACTAAAATTAAATATATCGGCAGAAATTTTATGCACAACATATAAGGAAAAGAATTAACTTAAAAATTAAAGATAGTCATCTCCTCAAATTAGTTTTCTGTGCACGTCAGCAACCCTATGGGAATGCCACATAATAAAGACACCACCAGCAACAATGAAAACGAGAAGCTACCGTTGCATAGACATACAACTTCAAACATTCACAATACACAGAAATAAGTTAAGCTTAGGAAAGAAGATACTGACAGAATACAACAAACCACAAACATGGTAAGTTCAAGAAGTCCAGGCATCAGTCAAGTAAGAACACGCTACAGATCATAACAGCTGATCCAGCAATGCATGATAACAACACAGCAAAAAACTCATCAAATTATCGAACATACCCACACCGACAGAACTCTTCATATAGATGACCTACGCAGAGATGTCATATCATTTCCAGAATTGAAATACTAAGAGAACAGCAATCCACACATAATTTCAAAATAACCAGACGTTGACCAAGGGAGAACATGTTGCGAAGCAATAACACATTACACAGTAATCCAAGTTAATTAAAATTACAATTAATTTTTTAAATCAGTGGAGTAGAACCACTAATCAGTGAGCCAATAAATAAATTTTTAAACCCATTAAATACACGACCAAAATCTAGAAATTATATTTTGCAATTAATCATTTGTAATGCTACGTATACACTCCATGCATAACCCGTCTAAAGAAGAGATAAGATCAGATATAGTTATACTCACAAATAAGAGAAACACTGAGAAACTGGATATGAGAAAAAGATCAATATCCATGGGTTACGGTAAATAATTACTCAAGGCAAGCTGAATATAGTTAGCTGCAGTTCGAGACTTAAAAATTTTTCAGCAACGAGCTATCAGCAACACCAAGTCAAGAATAGTATTAGGATATAGGAACTCATAATAACGTGATTTTTTTGACAGCTGTCTTCTTGACGGACCCTAACCTCACATTGAAGGACAATAGAGCGTCGCTAACCTCACTGCTGCCATCTTTACGGCGGTAAACCTCAAGGCTGCCACCTTATGCATGTTATAGCGAAAAATTTAAAATCCAACAACAGAACGTCGCTAACCTCACTCTTGCCATCTTGATGGGCTTAAACCTTACTGTTGCTACCTTGTTTATACGCTTTTGTGTTAGTTTACTGTTAATCGCTAAGCTGTTCGCATCATCGAAGTAGAGAGAAACAAATGTCAAGTAGATTTAAAGAAGAATCTGTTAGTAGAAGATAAAAGTCCGTCATGGAAAACCCACTTCTAGGTATATTTGCGAAGAGTGTGGAAAAGCATTTTCCCGAAGCTATCACAGGAGACGTCATGAGATATCATGTAGGACAATTTTTCAATGCAAACATTGTAGAAGAGAGTTCAAGAACGCATACAACGCTCAACGTCATGAAGCCGCGTGTGATGTAGCTTCATCGGGAACAAAATACAAAGAGCTCAACCATATTCAAGGGAACACTGATTTATGTACACCTCTGCGAGAGATTTTTAATTCTCCCTTGTTGTCTAGACCTGCTGCGAGTTCTGTTACTAAGCACAAACTTCAAGATAAAGAGAGGCAAGATCATGATTATGATAATAAGGATAATGATGTTGATCAAAACAGTAGTAAAGGGAAAGTAGAAGAAGAAGAAAATTCATTGCCATTAGAGCTTGATGATTTTACTTCATTTCCTAAGCCTACTACACGTTCTGTCGCAGTGCAAACATCTCAAGAAGAGATGCAAGGTAAAGAAGAAGGAAATTTCAACGCTTCATCGCTATCGAAACAAGTTAAGTTTGTACCTAGAAACGCTACTGTTGAAGCACGTATTACATCAAAACAAGTCCCTACACATCAACTGTCTGCATATAGACTCCAAGTTCACAACAATCCTCTGTTACCCTATGTAGATATAAGGTGCTGTAAAGACGTTTACAACTGCCAAGAGCCTATCATGATGCTGGTTACACACAGTACAAAGAAGATATTTTTGAAATAGAGCATGAATTACGTCGTGGAGGTATTATTAAGTAAGCGCTTACCCTCACCTAAGTCATCCATCTGTAGTATATAGTCGATCGAGTAGCTATATTCGTATAGATTATTTCCCAACATTCTTCCTTCCTTAGGGTGTTAACTCCGCCTCTAGTTGTAGAGCTGGTCTCAAGCCCGGATAAAGAGAGGAGAGGCACCCTAGCCCTTTAGCCCTTTAGCCCATTAGCCCTTTTGCCCATTAGCCCTTTTGCCCATTAGCCCTTTAGCCTATTAGCCCTACAAGGAATGTGCAGTAACCTAATCTTCTTAGAACAAAGGTATCCCCTGACATATTCTAAACACATGCTGTATCGAGTACAGTGTTCGGTTCCACTTATTTAGCGTTCTAAATACTTCAGTCAATGTTCCGATCACATGATAAAGTTAACGGCATAGAGTGCAGTGTTCGATTCTAGTCTTGTTATGTTTCTTTAGTGATTTGCAAGTCTAAACATGCATAATGACGTCATCACTGCAGCACGTGCTTACTCTAGCTATCCCGATGCAGGTTTAAACTTGTTCGATAAAGCTATGCCTTGACATAAGAGGAGGCCTTAACAGCTTATGTATAGCTGCTATTGTTTAAAGATAGCTGCTGTTAAGAAAAAGCACGTAGAATTTTTCAAATTACCCGCCACCACATTTCAAAGATATGAGGTTTAGTGCTGTAAAGATACCTGCACGATGCAAAGCTAGCTTTCTTCATCAGAGCAGCCACCATCTTGTGTGAGCACCTCTAGGCCGTATCATAAGGAGCTGTGTATAGTCACCGCCTTGTCGCTGCTACTTTGCGCAAGCACCCCTAGGGCGTCTCATACGAGCAGCAGCCATCTTGTGCAAGCGCTCTTAAGCTGTCACATAAGAAGCTATGTATAGCCGCCATCTTGTAGAATTAGATAGCTGCAAATGCCAAAGGGCCTAAGTAGGGATCGAACCGTCGATCTCATCATTAGACTATGTTTTTCTTGTTCCTGATACTGCAAACCTAAGTATCAGGTTTTGCTCTACGATGCACCGTTTTCGAGATATTTAACATTTTGCATTTAAGCCCTAAATTTAATGAATCGAACCTGCACGGCACGTTATACTCTCTACCATAGCTAAACCTGATCATGTTACGAAGACTTGCTTCAATACAAACTAAAACAGAGCGAATGCCAAAGGGCCTAAGTAGGAACCGAACCGTTGATCTCATCATTAGACTATGTTTTTCTTGTTCCTCGTACTGCGAACTCAGGTACTGGGCAGAAAAATTTATGTCCGTTTTGCTCTACGATGCACCGCTTTCGAGATATTTAACATTTTGCATTTAAGCCCCAAATTTAATGAATCGAACTAGCACGACGCGTTAGCCTCTAAGCTAGCTTTCTTCATAAGAGCAGCAGCCATCTTGCGCAAGCACCCTTAAGGCGTCTCATAAGGAGTCGTGAATAGCCACCATCTTGCGTCCGCCATCTAGCGCAAGCATCCTTTGGGCGTCTCTAGCCATCTTGTGCAAGGACCCTTAAGCAGCCTCATAAGAGCAACCGCCATCTTGCGCAAGCATCCGTAAGGCATCTCATAAGGAGCCATGTATAACCGCCATCTTGCGCAAGCATCCCAAGGGCGTTTCATAAGAACCTATGTATAGCGGCCATCTTGCATAAGCACCTTTAAAGAGTCATGTATAGCCACCATCTTGTGCAATTAGCACCGAGAGATTGCTGCTGTAGAATTTTTCTTTTTAAATTATCCGCCACCATATTTCAAAGGTATGTACCTAAAGAGTGTAGCACTGAGGTTTGCGATGTAAGATGGGTGATGCTAGCTGACAAAAAAGCGCGTGAGTTTGTTTACTAAACAAGAGCACGTGGAATTTTTCAATTTGCCGCCACCACATTTCAAAGGTATCTAGCGAAAGATGGCAGCACGGTGCTCTGTTGATTAAAGATGGCGGATGATAGCTAACAGAACTTTTCAAATTACCCGCTACTACATGTCATAAAGAGGGCAGCACGGTGCACTGTAGATTAAAGATGGCGGATGACAGCTGACGAAATTGTCCGCATGATAGCAGCACAGTGCTCTATTGATTAAAGATGGTGGATGACAGCTGTCAAAAAAGCACGTGGCTTTGTTTACTAAACAAGAGCACATAGAATTTTTCAAATTGCCGCCACCACATTTCAAAGGTATCTAGCTAAAGATGGCAGCACGGTGCTCTCTTGATTAAAGATGGCGGATGATAGCTAACATAACTTTTCAAATTACCCGCTACTACATGTCATAAATAGGGCAGCACGGTGCTCTGTGGATTAAAGATGGCGGATGACAGCTGACGAAATTGCCCGCATGATAGCAGCACAGTACTCTATTGATTAAACATGGTGGATGACAGCTGTCAAAAAGCACGTGGCTTTGTTTCCAAACAAGAGCACATAGAATTTTTCAAATTGCTGCCACCACATTTCAAAGGCATCTAGCTAAAGAGTGTAGCACTGAGGTTTGTGATGCAAGATGGCGGATGACGGCTGTCAGAAAAAAGCACGTGAGTTTGTTTCCAAACAAGAGCACGTGGAATTTCCCGCTACCACAAAGAGGGCAGCACTGTGCTCAAAGATGGCTGCTGTCAAAAAGCATTTTTCAAATTATCCGCCACCACATTTCAAAGGTAAGTAGCTAAAGAGGGCAGCACTGTGCTCTATAGATTAAAGATGGCGGATGACAGCTGTCAAAACAGCACGTGGATTTGTTTATCTCGCGCTAGTGAGGTTAAGTTGGTAGCACTAAGGTTTAGGCCCGCCAAGATGGCAGCACTGCGGATGACAGGTGACGAATTTTACATCTACTACGATAAAGAGGGCAGCACAGTGCTCTGTGGTTTAAAGATGGCGGATGACAGCTGTCAAAAAAGCACGTAGCTGTCAAAAAACACGTGGATTTGTTTATCTCGCGCTAGTTAGGTTAAGTTGGCACTACTGAGGTTTAGGCACGTCAAGATGGCAGTACTGAGGTTAGCGATGCGTTGTTGTCTGTCAAAAAGCACGCGGCTGTCAAAAGCACGTGGCTTTGTTTATCTCGCGCTAGTTAGGTTAAGTTGGCACTACTGAGGTTTAGGTCCGTCAAGATGGCAGTACTGAGGTTAGCGATGCGTTGTTGTCTGTCAAAAAGCACGTGGCTGTCAAAAAACACGTGGCTTTGTTTACCTCGCGGTAGTTAGGTTAAGTTGGCACTAGTGAGGTTTAGGCCCGTCGAGATGGCAGCAGTGAGGTTAGCGATGCGTTGTTGTCTGTCAAAAAGCACGTGGCTTTGTCTACAAATTCAAATCTCGCGCCAAAATTCAAATTTCACGCCAAAATTCAAATTTCCCGCCAGAATTCAAATTTCCCGCGGGAGGAGGCGCCAGGACCCGCTTATTATACTACTCGTGATGAAGGCGGTTCAGGGAAATATAAGTTTTAGAGAGCGGAATCTGATAATAGGATTGATTTAGATCTAACACGGTAAAGAACATGGGCGGAGAACCGCCAAAAACATGTAAATCTGGCAAAGGAATAGATTGAAGGATGATTGTGCGATTAAGAGATCTGTAATCGATAACGGCACGGTATCCTCCAGAGGGTTTAGGTACCAGGCAAACCAGAGAGGCATAAGGAGAAATGGACGGTCTGATGACACCATTGGCAAGCATTTGGTCGATAATCCTTTCGAGTTCTAGCATGCGAGGAGGTGAAAGAGGTAAGGAGGAGTTCTAACAAGTTGGTTGTCAGACAGTTCAGTATCGTACTCCAATACATCCGTCAGTCCTAACTTGTTGGTAAATACCTCAGGAAATTGATGGCACAAGTTACGGACTTTATTAGCTTGTTGATAATCCAAATGATCAAGATCCAACTGATCGATTTCATTGTTCTTCCCTGGTAGCGGCCTACCTACACAAGAAATTCTGAAGGTACCCAAAGGAGCATCAATAATATCGACGTTACAATTTGAGGAAAATTTAAAGTAGAATTGTCTAGCCTGGAGGTCCTTGACAAGAAGTCAGTGCCTAAAATAATACTACAAGCTAGCTTCGGAGATACCAAGCAATGAACCTTCCAAGTAAAATTACCAATACGCAATATCACGTCAACAGATCCAAAAATTTCCATATTATCCTTATTAGCCGTGACACATGCAATTTTGACTTTCTGCAACTGAGGCAGTTTACAAGAGGACCTTATTTCATCATACCAACTGGCATCAATTAATGTGGGCCATTGACCTTCGATGTGCGGAGGTGAAAGACGGTAAGCACCGAGCTCGATAGCTGCAGTCGCTTAAGTGCGGCCAGTATCCAGTAATCGGGAGATAGTGGGTTCGAGCCCCACTGTCGCCAGCCCTGAAGATGGTTTTCCGTGGTTTCCCATTTTTACACCAGGCAAATGCTGGAGCTGCACCACAATTAAGGCCACTTTCACTTCCTAGACCTTTCCTATCCCATCGTCGCCATAAGACATATCTCTGTCGGTGCGACGTTAAGCAAATAGAAAAAACAACAACGTCATGTATTAAAGTGACAACGTTTCCCGAGTCATTTAAAGCAACAAACAGTTCATTATTCAGCTCTGCCTTCGCGAAGGTACTTTTAGACTCAACCAAATCGGAGATTTTATTACATTCCTGCCGACAAATAACTCTCTCTGAATCCACAGAAAATTCAGGGGCAAGATTCACAAGTATTACTATTAACCTTTAGTCTTGTTTTGCGTTTTTTAAAAGAGGTTGGGCAATTATTCTTAATATGCTGCCTCGACCCACACAAATAAGAACAAGGACCAGTACTACGCTTTATTGACGGGCGAGCATTCCGAAGGTGGTCACGTAATCCACAATTATACCATTTTTAAGATTTCCACTATCCCTAGATTGAGGCGAGGCCGGGTTAAAAGGAGGAGGGTGGCAGATGGGTCTGTCCGCGTCCCCGTGCTTGACATATTCAGCAAAGGTACAAGCAGCCTCTAATTCCACAAAATTAGTCGGGCTCTTCCTGAGGAAGAGGTAGGATCGGTTGTAGGGAGGAAAACCTTTCAGAATATGTGCTACCATTTCTTCTTCTGGCACCGAAATTCGAAATACCATGCAATAAAACCTCGAGTCTAAGATATAGTTGAGTCCTAAAACAATATTGAGGAAACAAATTTTGCAGTGCTAAAGAAGGAAAAAATTTTGATAGTACAAGCTCATGAAATTCCGTAATCTTTATATTCTTCGAAATAGCTTCAGAAATTTCACGTTTCAGGATTCCCTCACAATGGCGGAACAAGGCATTTAGAAATATTCAGTTCACCAGTTGGAACAAGTTGAGTTGAAAAAAAACACTTACAGTGTAGTATCTTGCCGTAGTCGTCAGTACGCTTCAGTATCATGTACTTACTTACGTATGGTAAAGGTAACCCTTAGAGTGCACTCAAAAATTCCAGGCGAGGTGCATGAAATGATAACCAAATTTGAAATTAAATTGCAAAGATCACGAGGGCGTAAGCCCTATCAAACCAACTTCACCCTGGGTCTATCCACCCCGCCAAGCGGAGAAGCACGCCGTCCTTCCATCACAGAACCTTATTGGCGACAACCCAGAAGCCAGAAGTCAGACCACAGTCGCAATGTTTACGTGCGCATACTCGCTCGGTGGAGGGGGAGAGTGGCGAGATACTTTATACCGACGACACTAGAATGCAGAAGAATACTGGAAAAAGTACTGTCTGGCCATACACCACAGATGGGCTCAATAATAACTTTAAACCCGGTGGAAGTTAATGTTTATAAATATTGAAAACCATAGTATCTGTGACCATGAATCACTTGATGAATAACGCAGCGGCAAGCCACATTAAAGACACGAATTTCAATGGCCATGCCGCCAGCACTGAAGTATTCACAGAGAGGATATACATTATTACTCCGGTAATAAGAGGATAAATAAAATAGCTAGTCATTGTTGAAATAGGGATCAGCAGAAAGGAAAAAGGAAGCAAGGAATAGTATTGGGTAATATTTTGGAGATAGTATTTATTATTAATACTATTATTTATTTATTTTCCTAAAATTGTACATGTACAAATACACGGAAGTGCCTCCATCCCCGTATGTATGTGTGCATATTCTCCGCTGAATATTCACAAATATATAGGTAATTTTAAATTTACATATTTACAAATGTTCCGCTTTTTCTACGCTAAGTTGTCTACTGCTATCCTACAGTGTGTCCCTTTTCGCATTCCTATCTCTTATCAGTTGTCTAAAAAGCACTGGTGAAAGGACTTGGGTTAAGACGCAGCAGGTCACTATGCAAGTTAGGTTCCAAAAAGTATAAGAAAATAAAATATATAAATGCAACGTAAATGTTAATCTAATAGCAGTTGTATATTATTGTTTGATATTACTCCACATGTTGTATATGAGTTGATAATGTTTTTAAATACAGAGGATATTATGAGTAAAATTTCCACGAACCTACTACGCTGGCGTAGCAGGGGGAGAAGTGATACTCCCACGTGGCGCGTCCCAGGTGGCGGATAGGGGGTCCTAAGCGGCTTGCTGGCGGACTTGAGGGAAATAAAATACCTCTCGCGGACCAAACACACAACCCCCCTGTGGGTTGGGGGACGCAGACCAAGAATACACACACGTTATTCCGTGCCTGTCGTAAGGGGCGACCAAGGAACCACGAAACTACTTGTGATTAGTACCACCATGCGGAGAACATCATGGTTCGCTTTTACTTGCGCATAGTACCACTATATTAGGTACCAAATAGGTTTGTGATTAGTATCATAGGAGCACCGTGCGATCGGCTTCTGCAGTACCTGTGATTAGTACCACCATGTGAGCGGGACCATGAGATGATAGCTACCATGGTCCTGCCTTGTCTGTGATTAGTACCCACTCTATGAGGAACACCGCAGGATAGTGCAGGTCCCTGTGGCTAGTACTCTTATGTGATGAACACCATAGGTTTGCGTAGCCTGTAAATGGCGCCGCTTGGTCTGTATTGCATGTCGAATTTCATAACCTGTGTGTAGTACCATAATGTGTGGAATACCGCGAGTCTCTGCTACTTTTGATTAGTACCGCAACATGACAAATACCATGTTCTACCTTCCTAGAGGTAAGTAGCGTTATGCGGGGCCGATAACTTGGATTTTCGACCCCCTTTAGACTGCAAGCATCATCCATTCAGTGTTACGCTATAGCAACAGTCCCTTGGTCAGTAATCCTATTGTTTTACGCCAGTTTCTGTGAAGGTAAGGCATTGCGGGTCGCATCCACTGATTGCCTTAAATTCATGTCCATTCATTCATTCTTCGTCCTCACGTATTGAGTTCAGGTCAGTGGAGAATTTTGGACTTTTAATTTGTCATACCATTTCGTACCATTAGGGGCCGATGACCTCGATGTTAGGCCCCATTAAACAACAAGCATCATCACCATCAGGAGTTAAATTTTGTAAATATTGTAAATGTATTAATGATGAGCTGTGTGTTTAAAAGGAAAAAGTTAGTGTAAATTGTATAATACTGTATTTTAGGAAATTGTCTTCCTGTCTGTTCATTGACAATTTAATGCTTGATAGTAAGGTATTTTTGTGCGCCATTTGCCACCAAGGTTGACACCTCCATTGCATTTGAAGTGATTTGATTGTTCATTTCCGCTCTCATATTTTTTTAAATGTGAGATAAATTATTTATACTCTCCTTGTGCCACTGTGAAATTTATTTTCTCAGCTGTTTCTTGTTTAGGCCTATATATTTTATTCCCTTACTTCTTTATTCTACTTTTCTTATTTCTTACTTACAGCCTTCTGAAGATATTAAGGAGGAAATATTCATAGAAGAACATACTGATGATCAGCTGTTGCCGTACATCAAAGAAGAAACAAAGTACGTACACTACGAATCCTATATGGAATATATTGTACCTATTCACACTTGTGTTCAGTAGTGGTTGGTTTATGTCCAAAAGCTGGCCATTTTCATCAGTTTAATCGTTTCTTTACAAAGTTTCATTTAAACGCTAATATCTTAAAATCCTGTTGGTTATATTTATCTAAAATATTCAGGAAATGTAAGATCATATTTTTGTTCCGTCATGTAGTTATACTGAATATATATTAATATATATTAAATGATATATATATATATATGTATACAAAAATAATCTCTGGGAAAGCTAGATATTTTTGTAGTGTATTTCTTTACAATACCTTTAAGCAACCATGTAAAATGTGTTCTTTCCTTCACTGTCAATGCATCATTTGTTCATCACATTCTTATTATCTGAAATGCCGTCTGCAACTATTACCTCCAGATAGTCTCAGTAATTTTGTACGTTCGTACTCTGCCAGGAACCATGTGTGGCCTGGAACTTAATTTTATTTAATGGAAGTCAGCGCAGCGGGGGGACCCTAGCATGCGATGTAGCGCAACAGAACGGTTCGAGCATGCATACAGCAAGCAAGATACGTCACGCAGAGAACACCCCCTGATATTGTCGAACATACTACAAGAAATTGTACTAACTTTGGAACCAACTGATATATCAATTAATGAGATACGCCATCGTATAGCCCATTATTTACATTCAAACATACTGCAATTTCATTAATGTCGTCCTACGGACTTAAAAAGTAATTCAGGTATAAAAAAACTTGATTTTTACACGAGAGGAGGAAGCTGAGCTCGGCAGATTGGTATAAAAGAACGGGGTTTTGCTAGGTCAAGTCAGTTCAATTCTCAAATCGCTGCCGTCGTGTAGTCATGCTGTCTCACATGAACGGGTTCGCGAGGTTCGAACTTAAAACATCACATCGTACGAACTCAACGGTAAAGTTTTCGCCAAGACTTATAAAACAATAACTCGTGTTGGAACTTAGAAACTTTTCTAGTGATATGATACTAACATAATAATTTCAAAGTGTTATCAAAGATTTATGATATTTAATCACTGTACAGACGTAGTACTTTCCACTGCAAATCGAACAAATTTAATTGATTTAAACTTCTATTCATATTCAAATGAAACTGACTTTAAACATTCAAGAGAAATGAGCGTATGAATATTAAGACGATTTTCAAGTGAAATAATTAAACATTTAATCTGTCAAACTAATCTATTTCATAAAGTTACCTTAAGTACGTGTGTAAAAATTACTGGTTGAAGTTTTAATACGGTTAAACCTTCATCACAAGTGAACAGTATTTGACATTGTATGACATTGCCGTCATAGGAACTTGTAAATATCCGCGAATTAAGTATTTCGTTATGGTGGATAAGACTGATTTTCGTGTGTAAATATGTTATAACTGTGCTTCAACATAAACAGTGAATCCAATCTAATGAGCAATAACAATCATCTACCAGTGATTAAATATTAGAGGAAATTCACGTAGTAAAATACAGTGCCAATTGTACGACTTACAAGCATAGAACACTCACAAGTTAATCTTGTCAGTTGAACGTTTTCTTGTTTATAAATTTTTTAAGTGACATCTGAAACCCTGACTTCGCCTATTTTGTCATATAAAGCTGCTGTCATTTTGACTACGTGGGAGTTGGAAAGTGGTGACTTCATAGAATTTAAACGTGGTTACTACGCGGGACATGGAACGCGGTTTGAGGTTCGATTCGGAACGTGGTTACTACGCGGGAATCAGACGTGGTACCGTGGGGATAGCATCACAACACCAGCTGTCGAGGATTTCATATGATGTTCGTTGAACCGCATTTCTCTACATTTTCAGTTTGATATTTGGATGTTTCTGGTGACATAAGGGCCACTGTAAACAAACTTGAGATTTAAACAGACTATATTACAAGTTGAACTGTAGAATCAGTGATTTCATTCATAATTCAACAAACTATTATGCTCATTGGATTTCACATTAAATTTTATAAATGTTGAGTGGCAGTTATAAAATAGACTATAGCACCGAACTTTAGAAGAAGATAACATTTGTCAAACTTTGAAGTGTTAAAATATTGAAAGTGGTGTAGGGAAATTCATTTTACACGTGTATGGGTGTTACATTCATTTTCATTTTTTGTCATTTGAACCAATACTTGAAGAACTTTATGAACTTTATCAGGAAATAACTTATTGATTTTCAACGAAAGTTAATCGTTTCATTTTAAAATATGGACAATCATAAATATTTATTTTGTTTCAATTAGCCAGGCGACATGAACTTGCTCAGACAATATTTTAATTTGGTTTAATGCTACGAGTCAGAAATAATAGGGAACTTATTCATAAAATTCTCCAGGTGAATAAATTAAGTTTAAAAATATATCCATTATTTCGCTCTGCATCTAAATCTCCCTGTATCTGCTCCCTAAGGACCGTTCCCCCCCTTCACAAGATTCTCATGCCCATATCCTTAATTTTTCCTGGTACAGTACTAACAGTGACTAGCCATTTTTGTGGATTATAAACTAAATATACAAATTTGAAGCTGTTAAGTTTTATGTACATTGTAAACAGTACAACAATTTTAAACCAACATATTTAGGTTCATTAATCAATATAATGATGCCTGAGTTCATTAGTGTGATAACTCAAAAATGCCATTTTCAGGTATTTATTTGGATAGATTCCTATGTAATGATCTTTTCTGTTCTCTTGTGTGTTAATTAAGATTCCTCCATTTGTAGATCCCAAACAGATAAGTTGTAGTAGAAATGAAACGTTGAGGTCAGTTGTGCTATATCTTAGGTATCATAGTTTTCAAATAAAACGTCCACATTTTTGTAAGCAAAGGAAATTTGTGGCATTTAATTTATGTCTTTTCCAGTGTTGTGGTCACACTAGGTGATTGTTGCCAATTCCCACTTTTCATTTTAGTGCTCATTGTCAGTCAATTGCTTGTAGCTTGTTGATTGCAAACACATTTACACAATTAGTATAAACTAATAAAATGGACAGCTACAAGTGAACTATAAATTTGTGCAGGTTGCCAAAAAAATTTAGAATACTTCAAGTAAGTGAATTTATTATCTCCTAAAAGTAGGTAAATAATAATGCAATGATATCATATTATTTCAATTTATCACTGAGGTTAAAAAGTAGCACAAGTGTACATCCTGTTTTCAAACATTTAATGCAGTAGTTTGTTTCAACTGTAGGTGTGCCTTTGGACTATATGCTAATTAATTTTGTGCTGTCACACCTTTGTTCGTTACTGTGCGCAAGGATCTTTGATAATACCTGGGAGATGATGGTATAATCTCGGATTGGTAATCTTAACTGAGCCCCTGTATCGGCAGGTCATGCACTGGCTTGTCATAGCCTATGATTTGACTTCAGACCAGATTAGTGATGGAAACTATGAATTCTGAAAGGTTTATTTTATTTTGTGGGTGGTTAGAGTCTTCTTGACTGTTATATGACGCATTGATTTCTTCTTACTGTACATTTGCAACCAGTAGCAAAAAATATTCATTTCAGTCCTCAGAACTACGCAGTACCAGCTTACATGCTTTCATTAGTCAGAGTAGAACCATGCACACAACTGAAGATCGCCCAAATACAACTCTTTGAGGAGGAACTTCTGCTGTTTCTTTGTAATTTTTATGTGACTGGACACAGTAGGCTGTTAGAGAACAATCATATATTATGGCCACCAATAAAAATGTTCCTTATGAATACTTTTCACATGCAAAATGCACATTTCTGTTTTTGGATGGAGTTTAAATAGCTTTCTTCTTCCTAAACATATCTTGTGCAGATGCAGTCTCGAACCAGCAAAGCGACAAGCATTTTGTGTGTATGCTTTTTCCTTGGTATGTAAGGCTCTGAATGATTCAGTTGACCGGATCTTATGTACTGCATACCACTTTGTTTTATATCTCACCTCATGTGCTATGTTATTCTGACTCATTTCAGCATTCTACAAATATCAAGCAGCAACTTTAATGACTTCTTGCCTTGTCAGTTTGGTACTGAATTACATATGAACAGGTTTTAACGTTCATAAAATTTCCTAATTCCTGACATGTGGAAAGGCACATGTTTATGAGCTTACCAATTACTGATGAGATTTCCTTCCATTTTAGGAACAACACATCACCCTGAAATAAATAATTAGTGATGAGGCTAACTTAAGTTTGTGTAGACACATAGTCCTGAACTAAACATGTAGTGATGCGGTGTCCTTTCACTTGTAGATGTCGAGTGTCACAAGGCCCTGAGCCGACCTCTTTTTGTCTCTCCTCCATAGTCTTCATATTTATAGACGTGATTACGGTGAAATTAAATTATTATGATTGTCTGCTATCTATGACGGATGTCAGCAGAAATATGAATTGCAAAATTCCAATCAGGCTAGAATACACTGAAGGTCTCCCCTACTGTTGTTACTCGTACAATTTTACCGGATATTCAAACTGTCACTCCCGATAAAAACAGATACTCCTGATTTTTTATTTTGTTGAGTTATATATTATTCTTTATAATGCGTTTATAGGAGTCATTTAAACACGTAATCCAGAGGTGTTCTGCCATTCAAACACTGTTTTGTGGAAATAAGGCATAGATATTAGACATAGGCTTTAAGGGAGAAAATTTGAACATAGTAAGTTATATGTTAGGAAGTGCAAAATATCCATTGTATCCCATTTCTATAACAGATTATTCATCAACCTGCTTCTTGTTATTCTGCTCTTTTAACATTAGTCCTGCCTGGTGTTGTGATTCATTGTTTCCAGTTAGTTCAGTCATGGGCCATGTTTCTCTGTAGTCTCACAGCTTTCAATTCATTTGTTCTATGCTGTCTTGTTTGTCCCCGGTATTCATGTTCGTTTCATTACAAAATCCATAATTTTACACAAAAATTTTAAAATTGTGTTAGTAGTTAACAGGAAGGTAAATGAAGACTGTTATACTATAGGATTGCCCACTTTATCATTTAAGGGCTGTCCAAGAATTTTTTGTTAACAAAAATGACACTTTTTGACACTATCTAGCAACTACAAAAATGCATTTATTTTAATGTTTCTCTCGCCGAACAATCATCGTTAGTGTTCTTGATGTCTCCTACTAAATGTATTAGTTTATCACCATTTTACAAAGAATTATAACACCTTATTTCAAAAATTCAAAATTTCTAAAATAATTCTTCATTTCTTCGTTCTCAGTTTTTGAACGGGGATATATTTTTTTCTCAGTTCTAGTACAAGATATTCTTAAATTAATTATCATCAATGTGAGACCTTTTCGAGGTAGATATCCGATTTAGAACTCGACTCATTGTTGTTCGAACCTGAAAAGAAAACATAGTTTTTAGTTTTGAGTAAATTTAAAGGGTTGTATTATGATTAGACCTCTTTCTTTTTACCTGAAAGTATTAGAATTCTCTCGCTGCATAGGTGCGACCTTCCCCTTCAAGTTTCTTGTCCTATTTCAGTTTTCTTCTTCCCCTGAGGTACCTTCCTCGCTGTCTTTGTTCAGAAGTGCTCTGAGGCTGACTTATGCGTACACATGCCTCATCAGCTTGTGACACTGCTGATGCTGATTACATATCAGGCACAACCTTAATTCTTCCTAAAACCTCTATTTGAACCTTGTTTCCACAATTAAAGTGTAAAACTGCATCCATGACACCCAGTTTGAGAGTGGATATCCCCACATATTTATCTTTTCTACACCTCTTCCATACCGTACCGTTGCATGACTCATTGGTATTTTGAGTCAAACCATGAAAACATTTGAATAACATTTTTGGATTACAGAGCCTTTCATACACAGGCTTCATTGCATGTGCCAACGGCCGTAGCCGTTTTGAAGCACCGGATCCTGTGAGATTTCCGAAGTTATGCAACATTGGGCGTGGTCAGGAGTTGGATGGGGTGTCACACGCTGTTGGTGGGGTAAGAGAATGGAGGAGCATAAAGGAACTGGCCACCCTTCTGCATGTAAACTCCAGCTCAGGAACACCTCTGCGGAGGTTCGAACCTGCCTTTAGGCAGAATAACCCTTACCTTACCATTGCATTAGGACTTCCAGTGGTATTCCTGCTTTATGCTTATAATTTTCAAGTAGTTTGCCAGCTGTGGCTCGTTGGTGTAAACACCAGCTGTCTGTTCCTATAGGGCACCTGTGGTGGGGAGGCACTTTATGGGCAGTCAAATGATACAATGTTGCCCATAGAGCATTTGTCATATCTTTTATGAAACTGTAGTTGGAACGCAAAGCAATTCCAAAATAATTCTGACACTTGTCTCTCAGTGTTCCAGTTGATTTGCCTCTACCACCCATGGTTTGTTATGTTGTACAATTTTTCTAAGAGCTGTTCCTAAATGCTTTTTATAGTGGCCCACACATTCCAGTTTATTGACTTCCTTACCATTGTATGGATTGGAATCACACACTACCTTGTAACTTTTGGAATCCCCATCCCCATAGAAATCTACATACTCCAGACCTCTACTCTCACCTGAGCGAGAAAATATTTTTACTGTTCCATATTAGGCGAAGACTCACTGTAATTGTTGGCAAAGACTGTAGCATGATCCAGCTTTCCAACCTAAATAGAATGGGGAATGCATATAATCATTTGAATGCTTCTTACATCCAATGCAGTTTCTGAACATTATCTCAACAACGAATATACATCCAAAGGCACACAGGCAAACAGGCAACATGACAATATTTTCACTAAAAACACCCAGTTATGGAAACCATGGAAGCTCTCAATACCAAATAGTATTACTGCTGCATACAAAGAATACGCATGTGGAGCCATCTATGGAAAGCTATTCTGTAACAACGAGCGCCAAACTTGAATTAAATCGAAAGGAACCATGAAATTCTCCGTGCAGCGAAGCCACGCCCATCTTAGACCGAGACACAGGTGCACTGTTCCCCTTATATCAATTTTCTGAGCATATTTATGCATGAAAGATGTAAGTACTATACATTTTCTTAAAGTACAAGAATAAATCTTTCATCAGGAAACAAAAATGAAAAAGTGAAAATTCTGTCTAAATACGCCATTTCAAACGTTTATGAATACCTTAAACACGTAATCCAGAGGTGCTCTGTCATTCAAACACTATTTAATGGAAATAAGAACATAGGTATTAGACATAGGCTTTAAGGGAGAAAATTTGAACATAGTAAGTTAAATGTTAGGATGTGCAAAATATCCATTGTATCCCATTTCTATAACAGATCATTCATCAAACTGCTTCTTGTTATTCTGCTCTTTTAAAATTAGTCCTGCCTGGTGTGAGTCACCAGTTAGTTCGGTCACGGCCCATGTTTCTATGTAGTCTCACAGCTTTCAGGTCATTCGTCTTATGCTGTCTTGTTTGTCCCTTGCGCCTCTTTTCACCTACTTTCTTTGTATACGCAAAATTTCTCAATATATCGTCCTCTGCACGCAAATATACCCAAACCAGCGCACACGCCTTTCCTAAATTTTCTACTTTATCGGTGCAATGCTGGAACGTTTTCTAATAACATCATTTGAAATGTGATCTAGTCTAGTTATGTCAGCCGTTCACCTAAGCGTCTTCGTATCCATGATGCTTAGTTGGCGTTTACCTCCTCTTTAGCTAGCCAGCAATCGTTGCCATAGAAAACGACAGGACGGATAACAGTTCAGTAGATATTAGATTTCACGTGGTCCTACATCCGACGGTCGCAAGGGCGCCCGTTGTCATTCTCAACTTCAGCCAGGGTTTGCTTATCCCTAAGTTGACTTCATCAGTAAGTCGGCCATCATCAGAGATTTTGGAACCAAGATACTTAAATCTCTCTTCTTGTACTATATTTTCACCGTCATCATGCATGCTTCCAACTTCTCGGCGATGTAATGTCATGTATTCTCTATCCTTTTTGTTGAGGCGCGGGACGTATTGCGCTAGTGGATTGTTCCAATCTTCCGTTTGGCGCTTATTCTCTGCACCATTTGCATACACATGTGTCCATGGTAGTGGAATGTGCAGGTCTTATGTAATGGTGTCCGTCAAAAGAATGAACTGCAGTTTTGATACGGAAGGGCCTTGGTGGAATTGTACAGTTTCGCGGACGTCACCAGACGCTCTTGCGACAAGGTGCTCTGTAATTCCATGCTCTTGTAGCGCTGACTGATTAGGTTATTATGTACCGGATGAAAGTCCTTATCAGGGTCCAGAAAGTCATGATGAAGCCTCTTATTCTTTTCGAAATACCTCTCACGTAACAGCCTTGCAGCGTGTGTTGCTCCTGTTGCGCCACAATTTTACACAAAACCAGCTTGGCTTGTTGTGTGTTCGTTTAAATCGCTAATTCTTTTGTCGATGATTTGTTCGAAATGTGTCACTGCGTGGCTGAGAAGTATGATCGGATGGTAATTAGAAAAATCGGCAGGACTTCTCCTATTTTTGGATGGATACTCCGTCGTCAGTTTGTTGGTTCTTGACCTTTTTTGATGATCTGGTTGAAAAGCTTGCTTTAGCCACACTGCTGCATCCACCCATTGAGAGAAACAAAACTCTGCCGGAAGATAGTCAGGACAGCCGGCTTTCCCTGGTGTCACTTCTTTCAACATAGCCTGGACTTGGGTGACGTCAATTTCCTATATTGGACCTTCAACAGCGGCGGTGATTGGGATTGGTAGGTACGGAAATTCCAAGATGAAATTTTGTCAAAGTACTTAAGCCAGTGTACTCGCGCTTCCCGGCAGTCGAGTAGAAAACCGTCTGTTTCCTAATTGATGATGTAGAACGTTCCGTGTTTTGATGCCCCGATTTGACTAGCCGTTAAATATTCCGCTCGTTTTAGCGCATGTCAAGTTTCATATATAGACCTGCTTACCGCTTTGCTTTTGTTACAGCGACAACCTCCTTCACTTTACTACTGGCTGCTTTGGAGGCATTCCAACGAGCAGGAAACTCGTTTTACAGTTGTTTCTTCAATCGTATTGCATACATAACATCGTCATTCCGAAACCACGTGTCATTGTTAATCCTTCATTGTCGTCGCCCTGACTTAGTTGTTCAAGGAATGGAGCGTGCGGCGCCTTTCAGTTTAGTCCAGCTCGCTTCTAATATGGTGACTTGTGGCACTGTAACGTTTGCAACAATGTTGGCCTCCTTCTTCAGGCGTCACCGTTTGATCCAATTTGGTCCATTTCCTGCGAAGTATTGAGCTCTTGGTGACTATCCGCATCTTACAGATAACTGGTCAAGGTTGCATCGCAAAGGTTTCGTAAGGAAGAACTGTTGTCTCTAGAATATCTTTCAGATTCCTTCGTCTGACAAGGATGTAGTCAATGTGCGTTGGATGGGAGCGATTGTAGAACGTGACTAGGTGAATATCACGCTCTTTGTACCGTGTGTTCGCGATGATCAGTTTCTGCATAATCGGGAAATTGTTGGCAATCGTCTTTATTCTGAACATATCCATGAAGGCCATGGACTGTGTGTGCTTCTTTTCTCCGTCCGACACGTGCATTCAGAGAAACCGGCCACGATAAGATAGTAAGCAGTAGTCAGGTAGTGCTCAGAAGGGATTTTGGTTTCCTTGCCAAAACCATTAGTTGTTCTTCGGCTTCCATTGTACATCAGTTAGTAATCGCACCCCGCTTCGCATGACTTTTCTCCCATCAATCTTTTTTTTTTTTTGCACCTCACAGATGCCTATATGCCTTCTCTCATGTGCTGTGGCTAATTTGCTAATTCATCCAGACATAGTTCGGTGATGGGTTACAGAATGGTGGTACTCGCTTGCCTAGCCGTCACTGCCCGCGCGACGGTAACCCTTGCATACGTTTCATGCTGATTGGGCCCTGCCAAAGCGCGTACCTTCCAGAGGACGCCCGAACCTTGGTTCCGATTCCATGAGACATATTTCTGTAAACATGTGACGGTATTATTTTACGGCCGGCGCCGGCGTGTCTTGAAGCATTTTAGAGCTCATGACAGCAGGTAGTTAAGCCGTTCCCGACATGGGGAACAGACACCTTGTGCAGCCCCTCCTCTAGAGTTGAAACGCTATGCTCCTTTCTGCAATAACTTCCAGAAAGGTAGAGTAACTCTTCTGCCAACTGCTCCGTACCGAACGTCTCCATCTCCTCCAAAATCGCCATTAGAGACTTTATGCGTGTTTCGTCCGCGAGAGCTATCATATTTTGCTCAATTCTGTCGGCTGGCAAGTAGGCAACCCGTGTCCATCTCCTGGGGTCGTGCCACATGTTCCAGCAATATAGCTGATTCGTGGAGAAAATTTATTAATGCAAAATGAAATACCATTTTACTGAAAACTAATTGTTAACCTTATAAATCACATGTCACAAAAATGCATTATCACGTAAAGAAGAATGGCCTTTCTTTTGCACCTTTTACTTGGCGTGATATGCCACTGAACGTATGACATAAAATCCGGTGTCATATTGTTTGTGCCTTGTTGCCTAGTGGTATCAACATCAATATCCTGGGCGATAATCATGAGGTCTAGCAATATCGTATCTGGAATCAATGTCCCAATTTTATTTGTCCACTTATTTTCTCCTAAGAGTGCAGTAACAACACGTGGTCTAGCATCCCATTACTTTGCTTGTGACGAAGTTATGAATTCGACTGGGCCATGAGAATTCAGTGCATCCACCATGAGTTGAGAAGTACCAGTTCTTTTTACGATATGCTTTGGCATGCGTGATCGACTTTTCCCATGTGCATGTTGTAAACGGATCTGAACTTTAACCAAGATATTGTTATTTCTCGCTCTTCTTTCATAGAATATGCGGTGGGAAGACAGGCTTAGACTTAGATGCTATCCAACTATGTCATCAAGATACTAAAATATTCACGTTGTCCGCGATCTTTTGAAATAAAAGAATCCCATTCCTTTACATATGAGCAATATCCACTATGGTGCAATTCAACGTCTTGTCTTCACGAGTTTTGACTCAAGCCTTGATTTTCATGTTCCTTCTAGCCGTAGTGTTAAAGGAACTCTTGTAAGAATATTCAGACACGATAGCTTGAATTTGGTTTCAAATTCAGGATATCAGAACATAGTAATGAAACACTACCAAAGCCATATTCATTGTTGACTGCATAATGTCTATGACAAAAGTATCTGGAGGAGAAAAGAAAGCGTCAGTGTTAGAGAAAGAGCTGTCATGTGCTTGTTATGTTTCATCTTTCACAGCATTTCATCAGGATGAGTGGTTTCCATTTTGTATATGGCCTCTGTTAAAGACATGGTAGTAAGTATGAACTTCCTTGTACATACCTACCGTCCTATATGTGGGTTGGCTCTGTTTGATTGCACATCAGAGCTACGTAATTAGAAATAACCGGACTCTGAAGTATAGACTGCTACATTGATGTGATAACAATGTACAAATTTAATAAGTATGTTTTGCGTGACAGTAAGTGACATTCATAGAAGATTAGCCCTGCTTCAGCAGATCTTGCTGACTGTCGGCAAAAAATGTTCTCAATTTTATTAAGATCTACAACAGAGAGATTCTCCCAAACACCCTCAACAACAAGGGCTTTTACAAAAATTATTACTTGACTGCCACAGAGTGCAGAGCACTTGAACAACATCAAAACTTCTAAGCTAATGCCGTCATTATGTAGGAGAACGGACAGACACGGATTTCAGTTTCTAAACATGTGCCGGATTAAAGAGCTTGTCATCCTCTTTTTAGAGTATACCTCTTCTTATCATTGATTTATTAAGTGAGGTTGTCTATGAATTTGTACATTCCCACATCGTCACAAGTTACTTGCGCGTGATATCGTAATTCGAGAGAAAAAAACGCAACACATCTTCGTAACAATTGAGAGAAATGTGATGTTCATGTGTAATGATATTCTCTGCGTGGGATAGTAGTGAGTGGCATGTACAGTAGCATTCCCTTTGTTTGAGAGTTCTGGTTGAGTTGGCTGTTAAACTATTCGTCACATGGTTTTAATTTGTCTATATATATATCAAGAGCCGAGATGAGCTATGCAGATCATCAACCTCCGGATGGTGGAGCAACCGGGTTTAGATGCAAATTGTGTGGCAAGACATTCAGCAATAGATGACACTTTTCACGACAAATTCAGACTCACATAGCCCAAAGGCCACATGGGTGGTATGTGGTAAGTCGTTCATCACGAAATCCGTCCTAGACTCTCACATGCAGACACACATAGGCGGAAAGCAATTCTAATGCAATATATGCTACAAGTCATTCGGTAAAAAAATCCCACTTAACACTTCACCTATAAACTCACATGGACGACGAACCAAACCGCTGCCATCTATGTTGCAAATCCTTCACGCGAAGAGAAAGCGTAGTCGATCACATGTGATCTCACACGGGTGACGAGCCATACCGATGTGATATCTGTTACAAATCCTTCCGCAGTAATTCTCGCCTAGGTTAACACGTTTGGATTCACACGGCTGAAAAGCTAAACTGGTGCACTATGTGTGAGAAGCAATTCATCCACAAAAGTGGACTTATGGTACATATGTGTACTCATACTGGCGAAAGGTCATATTTAGGTAATATTTGTGGCAAATCTTTTAGCCAGGAAGTTGGGCTAAGATATCACATACAGACTTATACGGGAGACAAGACACTGCAATGTAATGCGTGTGGCATGTTATTCAGTAGAAAATGCAATTTAGCACGTCACATCAAAACACACGCAGACCACAGGCCGCACGAAAGCAATGTGTGTGTGGAAAATCCTTCGTACAAAAACAACAGCTAACACGTCACACGGTGAGTCATACGGGAAAAAAAGCCACACTGGTGCAAGGTCTGCGGCGAATCCTTCAGCACGAAATCCTGCGTTGCTCGTCATATTCGGATTCACACCGGCGATATGCCATTCTGCTGCAATATGTGTGGTAAGCTCTTCACGAACGAGGTGCACTCACGCAACATATGCGGTCTCACAGGAAGAGAGGCCATACTGCTGTAATGTCTGCGGCAAATCCTTCAGCGAGCAAGTCCTACTAAGATATCATCTGCGGGCTCACGTGGGCAAAAGCCACATTCCTGTAATGTGAGTGGGAAATTATTCACCACAAAATCCCGAGTAACGGGTCACATCAGATCTTATACGTGCGAGAAGCCATTTTGATGCACTGTATGTCGTAAGGCTTTCGGCAGTAGATCACACTTGGCACGTACATACAGACACACACCAGCGAGTCGCCGTACAAATGCAGTATATATGGCACGCCATTCATCACTAAATCCTGCCTGGTTTGTCTTATGCGAACTCACACTGGTGAGATGCCATAAAATTGCAATATCTGTAGCAAGTCATTCCGTGTGCAATCCGCCTTGGCACGTCCAGGTGGACTCATACTGGCGAGGTGTCCTTCGCTTGCAATTTCTGTGGCAAATCATTGAGTAGAAAATCCCAACTGGTACGTCACATACTAACTCACACGAGAGAATAGCTACGCCAAAGCAGTATCTGTAGTAAGCATTTCAACGGAAGAATCGCACTTCCAAAACGCTTACTGGCGAGAAGCCATACCGTGAATTATCTGTCGCATATCTTCAGCCAGAAAGTCAATCTAGCAGTTCAGATCCGAACACACACTGGTGTAAAAGCACACATGTTCTCAGTAATATGATAAAATGTTTAGAGATTCATGTAACTTAACGCTGCACATCTGAACCACACTCGAGAGATGCCGACCTGTGCCGTGTTTTGTGGCAAATCTTCGCTCGCCGCACCACGCTGTCGGTGCACCAGCGTCACGTCTCGCCGGGATGACGCCGCACGTGATTTAATACTGTGGTTTTGTTTCAAGTCACACTAACTACTGAACGAATAGGACCATCTCAAATTCTGGAGGTGTAGCCAGGCACATCCGGTCGCACACAGTAGAAAAGTAATAAGTTCTTCAGCCACAACGGCGTCTCCTCGACACACCTCATGGTGTATACCGGAGAGCGGTCCATCCCTTTGTTTTCATCCTGGCTTTTTATCATAATGCTTCGCTTTGTCCCATGTACCTTAATCTGGAATGCTGATTTCTCGAAGTCCTTTTCTTGTAGATAATCCAGTTATTCTTGCATTTTAGCGAGGAGACATACTTAAATATCTTTTTAGTTTGTCATTCATCACCCATTCTTGCATATGGTCATCAAATTTCAATCGCCTTTTTCCAATTGTGCCCGATATTTTCTCAATATGTTTGTATAATTCCGAAGACCTCCTATTCATCCACACCCTACTATGCATACCTGGCCAAACATGTCCGTCAGGATATTTCCTTTTAGTTTTTCGATAATTTTAGATAGTGATCTTTCTCCAGTCTGATCAATGTTTCTGACATGTGTGATGCTTCAGACCTAATTACGTGTTATATTAATTTAGCGTTCCAGGATATTAATGTTTGTACCTTTTCCATGTGATACTATGACCTACTTGTACTATAGAAAAGTTTTTCTGTTTTCTTCATGATTTAATGTGGATTGCTGGAGAATTTCCCCAAGTATTAGAAATTATTTATGTGAGGAATTTTGCCAAACTGAGTTACACGGTTTTGTTTGTACGAGTAGATACTTCCGTGTATCGGGTTTTCTATTTTGAGATTTGGATTCATTTTAGGTGCAGTTTCATGAAGTTTTTCTAGGGACTAAATTTGTTGCCTATTGTTGGGTAAATCAACTAGACAATATGTGATGGCCAAACATTTGATGTGAACTTTATCATTAACCAGCTTGCCAGGAAATGCCTTGAGACAACCTCTAATGCTAAATTCCGTAGTTATACTGCTGAGATAGATTAAAATCTAACTCTCCCCTGTCTTCAACATACTAGCGTGATAGAATCAATTATTGTTGTTATTAGTATGAAATCATTATTGTAAATATTAATTGATTTTAGTTATGTAGCCATACGCCAAATAAATAATTTTATTACCATTATTGACGTTTATAAATTACAAGTTGACCAAAACTTTTCAATTTGTATACATAACTGATTGTACGTATGTGCTCATGAAATCTCGCAAATTAACTTACTTAAAATTCCTCTAAATTTGACTGCTCTAATGCAAACACGTGCTTCATTACGTCTGAAAGAATTCGATGAGAAATGCACTAAATTTAACGTCCCATGCCGAACAATAATTTGACAAAATTTTCTAACGCACGCAAGCATCGTACTTTTCGCCTCGTGTCCTCTCAACACAGAAATTAATAAAATGTCATAATGTTCCATATTGAACTGTATCACAAATTAAATTGAAACAAGAAATTAAGTGGTTTAACCTATTCAATGCAAGTAAATAAGAAATGTAGTGTTGTATACTTATTTGGTTGAAAAGAGTGCCGGACATTGCGTGTGTTGTGCCACTTTTCAGGGACTTGCGCTTTGACACGAATAAGTGACTGTTCTTCGAGTTCATCTGGATTTTATGATTTAAAATCGTACAGTCCTAACCCCTATTGTCTTATAATGCTTCATGAACTGCTTTTGTGAAAGACATATCCTTTAATTTTTTGTTTCCCTGTTCATTGTTTTTATATTTTTAATTGGCTGATGATGACCCAGATTGGTGGTCGAAACCGGTACCTCTTTTAACCAAATAAGAATGTAACACTACATTTCTTATTTACTTGCATTGAATAGGTTGAACCACTTAATTTCTTGCTTCAATTTCATTTCAGAAATTAATAGTTGAAGCTGTGATAAACTTCTCCTAAAATAATACAAGGTCATATCAGCTCTACACATAGCAAAGTCACCGGACGACATTGTAGAAGTTACTGGAATAAACAGACCGTATTTAACTTTTGTCACCGCTCAATTTCTGCTCTTCGTCGTCCTCTGTATGTATGGATATACTGGTTTATTTTACGCACTTTTGCATAATAATATTTTGCAATTTCATTATTTTATTTCTATTAGTGACTGAATTCCAAGAATCTGAAAAAGAACACAAAATATATACCCTCGCAATTTTCTCCGCACGCTAATGACATGTATTCAAGAAACTCACCGAGACTAGAATCTTCGCCGTTCAAAAATCAAGGGCATGCGTTTAGTGGTTGAAGATCCTCAGTGCTATCCAACATCCAGATCCTCCCCCCGTAGTGACATTGAAACTCCCACAGTAGAGCTCAATTAATAAGCCATCAGATACTGTGTTTAGATTTGTGGAGCCTTCCGGCATCAATATGAGAATTTTGTGTTTGGTTATTTCAACAGTCAGAATACAATATGGGGCTACCCAGGTACCGACAAAAGGGAAGAGGCTGGCGTAGAATGGGCAGATTCGTGCGATCAAATTATACTGCATAACAAACTTCCAGCATCATTCAACAGTGCGAGATGGAGCATGGATATAATCCAGATATTAACTTACAGTATCCGCGTAAGCAAACATATCTCAGTTATCAGCGAAATAAGTGGGGCAAAAATCCCTCATCGTTCTTCATTACAGACTGTTATGCCCTCCAGCATTCAACCGTCTACCCTCTGTGAATTTACTAAACGCCCCCATAATCCTCTATTTGCAACCAGTTCTGTGGCTTCGTCTTAGATTCATACGTCTTACCTTTAAATCTTTAGAATGTGAGTTCCTCTTCGAAGAAGATATCATTTTATGAAGGCTGATTAGGAGAATTGTACCATTTCACTGGACGAGAACATTCTGAACGTAGAGCTTTTTACTGAATCATATGATTATTTTGCAAATATCGTGAAGCATTGTTCTCGTATCTCAATTCCCTGAGGCTGCACACTATATACAGAAACTAGAGGAATATTGTGAAACTATCGTGATCTCTTTGACAACGATCCTTTGAGCTCCGAAACCGTCCAAACCGGGGAAGTTTCCTTAAAAGCGATATCTAATAACAGGAGGAATGGAGGAGACTGATATAAGGAAGAGCAGCCACAATGCCTGGAGGTTTCTTAAGCATCTGAGTTGTAAACCTAACAGCTAGAGAGGGTCATGCGAATGTAACATCTAAAAATATTGTCCGCCACCTCGTTGAGAATGGTAAACCTCACCATCACACTTCAAAACTTTACGGTCAGAAGAGTTAGAGTTTAGTCACCTTATGCGGCTTTTCACCGAGCTCGATAGCTGCAGTCGCTTAAGTGCGGTCAGTATCCAGTATTCGGGAGTTAGTAGGTTCGGGCCCCACTGTCGGCAGCCCTAAAATGGTTTTCCGTGGTTTCCCAATTTCACACCAGACAAATGCTGGGGCTATACCTTCATTAAGGCCACGGCCGCTTCCTTCCCATTCCTAACCTTTTCCTGTCCCATTGTCGCCATAAGACCTATCTGTGTCGGTGCGACGTAAAGCAACTAGAAAAAAAGATATGCGGCTTTTCTAGCGGTGAGCCGGGAGGGATAGACGATATCAGATTAAAGCAGATTAACCTCGAGCATACTACGCTGTCGTGATAACTCCAACATGGCGCGTCCCAGGTGGCAGATAGGGGGAGTCCTACCCGATTTTCCGGTCGACTTGAGCGAAATAAAATTTATCTCGCGGACCAAACACTTAAACCTCTGTGGGTGGGGGACGAGTCCAAGGGATGCTGAATTTTCTGGTTTAGTTATTTCTTTACTCGTGTCAGAATCATACTTAATCATACAGTAAAAGTAAAATAATTTCAAACTATTTACGAAAATTCCAAAAATTGACAAACATAGGAAATTGACCAAATTTACTGTACACCTAGATGGTGTTTTCCAAAACTGAGCCACACCTAGGGCATTGTAATCAGCAAGCATTAAATCATGCTCTGAGCATGAAAATGGGCTGAAAGGACATTGATACATATGGTTCACTTTTTTTTTCTTCACCGCAGTCGCACTTGCTGTACTCTGATGTGAAGCCCGATAACTTAAGTGATTACTTCGCCCTGATGACACCAGTTCTTAACTCTTTCGCTGCGGAAGTCGACTTTTGTCGACTTACTTCCCTATAGCATTCGCTGCGGAATTGACTTTTGTCGACTTGGTACTTTCCTGCTATAGCTTCCACGCGCTTCTTTAATAAAGGCGCATAAATAATACAAACATCTATTGTCATGTATTGACTATGTAATAAGCATTGTTTTAAAACGTTGCCGCGAATACTGGACCTATATTTAATTGTTATTTTTCACCCACCCGCCCGCCAACATTCCTGTCAGCTGTCTGGCCGATAGCAGGCTTCACTCAGCAGCTATGAGCGAGCGGAAAAACATTAGTAATGACAGTGACGAAATCTTCAATCTTTTAGTGGCCGATTCTGATTCAGTCTGTTCAGTAAATTTGGACAAGTGAACAAGTGATGATGTGCATAGTGATTGTTCGGAAGAAAGTGCCAACGAGGAAGATCTTCATTTTGTTTCAGACTAGCAGGATATTAATGATGGCAATGAAACTTCACTAATGAAAAGAAGAATATTGTACAATAAGCTTCAAAAAAGGGCATTTAGTGCTCCTGACATCAGAAGTTCTGTCATAATCGGACTTCTACGTGAGTATCAGTGCAGTCCGCCGGCGAAACGAGGAAGACCTTCTGATTACATACCTCAAGCGCGCCTGACGGAGACGCACTCTCTTGGGGAGCAGCAGGACAAGAGTCACAAACCTAATTGTGTTGTTTGTTCCATATTACCAGCAAAATGTTCAGAGAAAGGAAGGGACTGTACAAGAGTAAATAGACAGTATTTTTTGTTAGAATTACGCAGGGCAGCCTGCAATGTGTCCGGTTCCATGTTCGGAGATGTATCACAGTAATGTGTGTTTCAAGGTCAAATGTCACTGCTAGTTTGCCAAAGTTGAGTTAAAAATTGTGCATTGGTGTTGAATGTCACTAAACTTTAACAAAAATTAAATTTCAGTTCATTTGGAAAATACGAAAAAAATACATTTTTCTATAAGTGTTCTGTTTAAAAATAGCGCAGCGAAAGAGTTCGGTTAAGGGACCTCCAAACACTCCAGTCTTCATTACACCCAGCCGGAAGATATTCACGTGGCCTCATCCATTATTGCTGCTTAGATTTCCATAAGGAATGTCTTGCCTTTTCTGGTGGTCCTTTTAAGGGCTTTGATGTCTGGAGGCAACTTTCCTGGATTTCAGCCTAGATTGAGATTGTTGATGACCAAACACCGGGTGAGCTTCAACATTCTCAATCTTTAGTCGTTCTTGATCAGCAGCGATTTCTCGATGATTACTTGGAGGTGAAACGTCAGCAAGTCAGTGTATCTTCTCAACAGGGGTAGGTTTCAGGCATCCTGTGATTAATCTACAAGCTTCATTCAGGGCAGGTCCACAGTCTTAGCGTGTGTTGATCTATACCGCACTGCGGATGCGTATTACGCAGCAGTGTAACACAGAACCAATGCAGTGGTTCTAAGAACTTGTGGCTTTGCATCCCAGTTTGTACCTCTCAGCTTCCTCAGGATGTTGTTTCTGGCATTGACTTTGTGATTGATGTTTAAACAGTGCTTTCTGAAGTAAGTGAGCGGTCCAGCGTTACGCCTAGGTACTTTGGGGTGAATGAATGTTCCAGGAGGGTTCCATTCGAAGAGACGTGTAATTTCCTTGATGCCTCTCTGTTCTTGAGGTGGAAAGCACAAAGCAGAGATTTTGACGGATTCGGCTTTAGGTGGTTAGCCTTGTATTATGTGAATAATTCCTTCCGAGCGCTGTCAAGTGTGAGTTCTACCTCTTCAGAAGTTGCACACTGGCAGGCTAGTGCAAGGTCGTCTGCATATATGAAACTTCTTGTTTTGTTAGGGAGTGGTTGGGCATTGGTATAACTAATAAATAGCAATGGAGCCAGTACACTTCCTTGGGGCAATCCATTTTTCTGTGATTTCCGTCTGATTCTTTGTCCTTGAAAATAAAAAAAACTGCGGTTCTGCAACAAGGTTGACATCAATCTGGTAAGTTTTGAATCTTTCGTGAGTGTAAAGATCTTCTGAAGCAGTATACGGTGGTTCACTCTTATCATATGCAGCACTGAGGTCAATGAAAGCTACCCCTGTAATTTATCGATTTTCAAAACCGTCCTCAATTTACTGCGTGAGGTTTGAACTTGTGCAACAGCATTCATGCCTGGTCTAAAACCTTCCTGTTGTGGAATGAGGTTTTTGTTGATAGCCTGGATGAGTCTGTTGAGTATCATTCTTTCGAAAATCTTATATCGGTGGCACAGAGGAG
Organism: Anabrus simplex; assembly: GCF_040414725.1. Taxonomy (NCBI): domain Eukaryota; kingdom Metazoa; phylum Arthropoda; class Insecta; order Orthoptera; family Tettigoniidae; genus Anabrus; species Anabrus simplex. Next base: position 41,944,790 of record NC_090279.1, read on the forward strand.
ATATTGGTCTGTAGTTCCTGGGGTCTCTGTTGTCCTTTCCAGGCTTTAGACCAGCAATTACACGTGATTTGCTCCACAATATTGGAATATTGGACATCTGTAAGCAGTTATTATGAAATTGTAGCAACAATTCTTTCGTGTTTCTTCCAAATTCTTTATTTTCTCAACTCGCAAATCATCCAAACCCGCAGCTTTACCTGATTTGCACTTGATAATTGCATTTTCCAACTCAGTGGAATTGAAATGTTGCATGAGCTCAGATATTTCTTCATCCCTACGCGCAGGTACCTTCAACATAGCTCTCCGGGTTTTGGCTTCTTGTTTTACTGTGCCATTCATGAGAAGTTGGTGGGCAATCTGATTGGCTGTAACAAAAGAATGTGTGTTACTCATGGTTGGATCTCTGGTCAACTTCATTAGGGGTCCCCAGGCCCTTTGGCTGCTCAGCGTCATAACCACCAGCTCTCTCTTTTCGATGAGGCTATTAGAGAAGTTAGGGCGTGTGCTGCTGTAATAGCTTCCTCACCTATTAGTTTCTGTTTGAATAGCTTGTAGTAGTCATTTAGTTGCGAGACTGCATCCAGATTAAGACCTTCGATGTAACTAGTGCGACATCCACGGGGAATAGATTTACGAGAACTTTCCTTAACAGCCTAAGTGACCTGTTCATATGATTCAGGAATTGGTTTGATGTTTTGGACCGTATCATCCAGTAAAGCAGGGAATTTTGACAAATCTCCCTTTTTTTTGAAGTTGTATCTACGACGAAAGGGAACATACTGAGGTCGGATAGCGGAGTAAAACTGACAGGATTGGTCTGTGTTGAGACTTAGGTACTGGGTTGCATCCTCCCTTGCTGCATTGTTCTCCTAAGTTATTAGTGATGAAAATCAAATCTGGATGATATCCTCTTCTCCAATGGCCACTGTTAAAATAAAGTGGCTGTATGCCATCATGAATAAGAGCGAGTTCCGTAGCATCTGCCCATTGTTGTATTAGCTCGCCGTTGTCATAACTGTGTTCATATCCCCATTCGTAACTGTGACAGAATCTACGGGTCTGGTGTTTACCTGTGATTAGTTCTCACTATGTTAGGAACACCACGGGATAGTACGGGTCCCTGTGATTAGTACCTACTATGTTAGGAACGCCATTCTTGCATTGCGTATGATTGGGGCCCTTATGTGACGAACACCATAAGTCTGCATTACCTGTGCGTAGTGAAGAACACCGTGAGTATACTTTAGTACCGCTATATGATAAGGAACATGGTTCTGCTCTACTAGGGATACATACCATTATGAGGGGCCGTTGGCTTGTATTTTCAACAAAAATATCATCTATTCAGGGATGTGCTTTGGAGCAGCACCTTGGTCAGTACATACCATTGTTTTAAGTTCATAATCATTGTTCGTCGTCGTGTTTTTTTTAATTGTAGTCGGAGTATTGATTTGAAATTATTTGTAAATTGTAATACTGTGAGCTGCTGATAATTTTACCTTCGAATTCATCCATTCATTATTCATAATCAAGAATTGAATTGTGGTCGGTGTATGAATTTTTGGACTTGAAATTTTTTATTACATTTCGTACCATTAGGGGCCGATAACCTACATTCTAGGCCACTTTAAACAATAAGAATAATAACAATAACCATCACTTCACGAAGAGATGGAATATACTTGACTAATTGTTACACAAGTTCTAGGTCCATCATGAGGAAAGTAATCTATACAGCTCAGGAGATTTCTGCGCGTGGCTGTTGTATGTTGAGTGCCGTTTGAAGGATCTACACTTGGCCAAGTTTTCAACAGTCCCTCCTCTGTTACTCTGTTATACATAACGGACAGGCGAGGTAAGCTGAGCCCAGCTTGTAGGAACACGTCCATTCCACACGTCGGCCTCAAGCGTTGCCAAATCCTCACTTTCATGGCAGTTTCCATCAGCTACGTCTTCGGAGCTACACCAACAATGTGTTTTATGTTTCTTTTCAGATAAATTTCTTGCCACTTCGGGTTACTCTTCCATTTACTGGATGACACACCTTGTGTACACTACTGACGTTCATACAGAGCGGATTCCTGAGAATGCTGCGCTCAGTTTCCGGCGAAACATTGGCAGCTACTAACGCAATTCGAGCGCAGCATACAGTGAAGACACTGGCCGTGAAAGACTATACCGACAATCTCAAAGGGTTCCGGAAGCTTTCGAGCATTAGGAGCGGGCACTAGTGAAGTGATGACCCACATCACCAACGACATCTTAAAATATCTTCCTTGCAACACATATACCCAAACTCTATATTCTCTTGGTCTCTTGCCTGCAGCTCCACATATCTTTTGCTAGTGTTCTCTGTCACTGGACCACCGAAAAGGTGCCTTAAATGATGAGATCCAAGTTCAATACAAATTACAGGCCCATTTCGACCAAGACAGGTGTAAGGTTATTGCTGACCTAAGATCAGGCGGCATGAACGCCTAGTATCATTGCCGCTGAGCTGGCTGTGGGTAGAGTTCCGGCCAAGGAATGTGGGAGTCATTAAATTAAGAAGACATCCTTCTGGTTCGGATTCCACATTAAACTAGAAACACTTGGTCATGATCAAGGTATCTATGTTCAGGAAAGACAGCATGTTTCCTTTCACAAGAGAATGATTCGTCTTGGTGTTGCTTTATTTCCACTTGTCTAGATACTTTCTAGTTACCTCTTAAATTGACTACACTATATGATATTAGTCTGGATAAAAAAGACATACGAACCGTTGCCAACCTGTATTAAAATCAGTCCTCATCTGTTAATGTTGATAACACCAACAACCATGCTATTGAAATAAAGCAAGAGATGAGGCAAGGCTCTGTTTCAACTCAACTCCTCTTCAATATCTACTGTGAAAAGGTGTTTTTCTTAAGCACTGCAAGGAAAACAGGATATCATCATTGTTAATGGAATCGTAATAAATAAACTGCATAATGCATATGATACTTTTCTGTTTCCAATAAATGCTGATGATCCGCAGATATTAGCAAACTGATTGGTCAAACAAAGTTCTGCGTTTAAACACAAAAAATACTAACTTAGTGATCGTAAGAAAATATGTCTTTCAACCTATAAAAGTGACAGTACCTGGCACACCACTGGAGCATGTACAGTACTGTAGGTACTGCACTGCTCAGGACAAACTGATCCATTACCTTCGGTTTATAGCGACAACGAGAGCCGCAGGCACAATTTACCAGTGGGTGGTGGTGCGCAGAGATATCAATGTGGGCCTTGAAACTGAGGGTCGACGAGGTTCAAATGCTAGCCATTTCTTCAGAACATACTATTGCACATGTGCTGTGAGTATGAATTCCCATCTCTAGTCTTTCAAGGTGATCTTGATTTTTTGGATGTGGGTGTATTTCAATCATTCACAAAACTTACCAGCACCAATAAGTAGATGAGAAGCGATAAGAATCTGTCACAACACAAAACAGTAGAAAATATAATTTCAATCATCATCATCATCATCCTTTCAATAAATACTGTAAGTCATTCTGAAAAGGAAAATAATATATAAAAAGGGTACTTAAATGTTTATGATGGAAGCTGATTAGGTCCTGACTTCCAATGTCTCACGATTGGTCCATTTATCACCCTTTAGGGTGTGGTGGGATCTCCCCTTTTAGTTCCATATTCCAGAAAGGAATAGCCCTTGCAAGGTGCATCATGATGAAATTTAGAGATTCTTCTTGCAAACTGCACAATGATTCCTTTGTTCTTTGTCTTGCAGGCTTCTAGTAACAGTAAGCTTTCTGACACGCGCACAGACATCCACCCACACACACAGACACACACATTGAAAATAAATGACATATTAATATGTGCTCCAACCATGCCTATTTAAATGTCTGTTGACACTTAACTTGCGGGTTCAGATGATTTATGCATACCACACGTGTTCCGCAATTAATATTATAGTGGTTATGTCTTATAGAAGACGAAATAAAGTGTTCCCTTTGTAAGACATCATGGCTAATAAACGTCGCTTGGCGTAGAATATCTTGTAGAATTGTAGTGGGAAAGCGAAGTGAAGTTGTGCTCTAAAGTAGAGCAGTACGAAAGCAGTAGAGCAAGAGCTGAGTAAGTTGAGCGTCGATTACACACTGCCTTTATCAGTTCTCGGCCTAGAAGGTGAGAATAATTGGAAACCAATCATAAATTTTCTTCATTTCTTCTTAAATTATTATGGTTCGAAACTGGTCTTGTGAAGAGTTCTGAAAACTTTCCGGGTGGTGTTAGCCTTGAAAATGTTAACTGTAGGAAAATAGGCGCCATCATTGGTGTCCACTTCACATTTGGCCGTTGGGACGCCTGTTTTGTGTCATAATGGTATGCTGTAATGATCAGTTAAGAAAAGAATGATAGTAAAACCAAAAGTTACTTCCGGAACATTCGTCAGTATAGTAATGCACTTGCATTTGCTTCCGTTCAAGTGGATATCATAAATGTAAAAAGAGATTATATTAAGTGGTAAGTACGACTGTCGAATATTGTACTGATTTGTGTACTCCTTAGTTCACCAGGGGCTACTCCACTGCATACTTTTATAAACATGCGATATTTCTCGCACGAGTCCCCTAGTTCTACATTATTAACAATTAACTTTCCTGAGATGACCAGCTATCTTCACGATGTTAATTTTTAAACTATAATTGGTTTCAGAGTAAAATAATGATAATCATTAAATTTACTATTTGTTAATTTATAATTCACCCAAGTGTTATTGAAATGTGTTTGATCCAACCTGATCTCTTCCCTTTGGAGGTAAATTGACCCATGACCGTTTCTCTATGCCCAGATACCTTTGATCCATGATTCCGTTGACAGCATATACCCTGCAATTTACTAGTGTTTTCTTACACTTCTCTTAGTATTAGCTTCTAAATATTCCATGGGGTAATTCTGGACGTCGGTTTATCTTCAAACAAGTGTACACTTTGTTTCTTAATATGTATAGATCTGTGTTGATATAGGACAGTCGAAGTTCATAGAACTATTGTGATAAAACTATTTCTTGATTGCTGTCTCTTTCTCTCTATCTCTCAGTGAGAGAATTTATTTCTTGTCTGGCGTGGCACTGCATGTTCACATTATCAACAAATGTTAGTTGAAGTGAATTTTTTTCGAGTGTTTTACTGTAACTGAAGTTCTGTTAGGATCAGCTTGCATAAGCTTGATAACCTCAAGAATCATGTCTTTCGCAGTTTTTCTGAGTAGGGTTCATTCGCGGGGTTACTTCGGACTGTGCTGCAAGAATATAATCTTAAACTTGGAGGCAGGGTCTGTCGTAATTTGCAATGCCGATAAGCTTGATAAGTCTCTTAAATGGATTCTTGGTGAAGGACATGCGGAGAAGCTGCGAAGAAGTAAGGGCTACCTCGATCCTAGAACCGAAGAGCATAGGTAGGCAGCCCATATTGACTTCAACGGAGGCAAGCATGCTCTGCACAGAATTTTGAAAGATGCATTTGTGATACTATTTTACTCTTTAATTTTCCAAAATAAACTCATGTATGGTCAAATTTAGGACATATATATGAAAACTTATGTCCGAAGTGCATGCAAATCTGGGTAACTCTAACACAGAATTTTAAAATTAAAAACACACTTTTAACGTATTGTTTGAAATTAAATAACAAGATACATTCACAATAAGTATTGTAAGAGAAGGAATTCAAGCAATTGCTTCTTTGTGGTACTATACAACTGGCCGTGTACGTATCGGCCTGCATTTGGGAGATGCAGGGTTCGAACCCATTGTCGACAGCCTTGAAGTGCATGTTGTCCACGGTTTCACATTTCCACAGCGTACAAATGGTACGGCTGTACCTTAACTAAGCCCACAGTTGCTTCCTTCCAACTCCTAGCCATTTTCTAGCTCAGCATCGCCATACGACCTATCTGTGATGGTGTGAAAGAGAAATAGCATAAATTATTTAAAAACAATATGCCGTATGGTATGTTGAATTAACATTCGTTACTAGGGCTTAAATTTATGATATTGACTGGCCACTATTCTTTGACTGATAATTTCATTCAAACTTTTCACCTTTTATTCCCTTTCATAAACCAAGGAAACTAAATGTTATGTACATAGTAATTGAAAATTTACAGGCTCATAAGCTCCATAGATACATAGTTTAGAATATTTGTTATGCCAGTTAAACTATTGTAAGTAGGATACAACTAAATGTTGCTTAGAATTATTGTAGTGTGATTCTTTTATTAGTAAATATCATTCTTGCTTCATTATTATATAATATTTTCATTGTAGTGGAGATATGTCCCTAGACATTTAGCTCTCACTAGAATTCAACTGTTTCAGACAACCTGTTGTAATTAGGATAATGTAAGTCCGGTTTAGAATTGAAGAGTAGCTATGTTAATTAGATAGTAAGTTGCATGCTTTGGAAAGGCCAGAAATCTCGTGACGTTAGAGATGTCTATGAACTTATCTACCAGGTTACATCCAGCAGGAATGGTGTTGATTTCATTGTGTGCGCAAGCCTATAAGATTGAATTGTTGAGGTTCAGTGCTATCCAGACAGCCTTACGTCAATTACAATCGACATTGCATCTGCTCGAACTTGTGCTTTCTCTGTCACAATCTGGCTGTGATGACCTACATAAGGAACAGCATTGGCAGGAGCTACGACATCATGTTTCAGCGTGTCCTGAAGATGAGTTCCCACTTCTCCGTGGCGAACTTAATGCGCATGTTGGTCACACCAATTATGGTTATAGCTGCCATGGTGTAATACCTTCGGTATCTGAAATTATGATGGAACTCATATTTTGGTTTTCACCGAGGCAATTGATTTGGTTTTAGTGGTTATGCATTCTTCAAAAGTGATATCAATCACCTCATCACCTGTACTTGTGGTGACTCTAGCAACCAAATTGACCTGGTCTTTGATCGGCGCCGTGATATCCGACTAAGAAAAGATGTGAATGTCATGTCATCTGTGTACCAACTCAGCATAACTTGGTCATAGAGGATTTAATGCATCGTACAGGTGGAAGGATCCCCCGAGAAGGTCAAGTGGTGGAAGCTTGAATACTAGAAGGAGACCTTAGCAGAGGGCATAAATTTTACTCTCGTTGACCTGAATGCAATTGGAAACATGTGGACTCATTCTACAGATCTTTCACTGCAACAGTCACAGTAAACTTGGGTACGAAATAACCTAGTTCCTATTGCATTGAAAATCAAACGTTCTTATGGATGATTCCGATCCAAGAAGAGCTGTAGGAAAAGACAGAGGCATACTGTATATAAACTGGGTTTCAAATAGACTCCAGAACACAGGGAAAGTATTGTCTTTGCCGAACGTGTGGCTAAGAAATCTGTCGCCACTCGCTGTAATGACCTGTGTACAAGGTGTATCAGAACTATACTGACAAAGAAATCCGGCGTACTCTTCGTGTGATATTGAGATTGATGATGCAGTTGGATTGCCGATGAAATGTATAATTTTGAGGAAATTAAGTGACCTTGTTACTTCCGGGCGTACAGTTCAAATTGACGAATTTGCTGTTAGTGCTATGCCAGAGAGTCAGCCGCTGCGCGTGAGAAGAGGGAGGGGAGGGGAAGTGAAAGGAACTGGACAGTGTACAGTTTGTTCTAAACAAATTGACTACTATGTGAACCCCATAGAAAGAGAAGACATACTTGTACCAAGAATACAGACAGCTTTCCAAGCCGTTCGCCACACATTACACATCCTGGGCAGAGTCCAAAGGTCACTCACTACAACACCATTGTGAACTATGCACCAACGTAGGAGGGGGCCATATTGAACATCTACTGTAATCAAACCATTCGGCGTGTTGATCCCTCGTTCAGTATTTCATTAAATTTACAATGTTGTGGGTGAAGGAATACACAATCGCGACGCGGCAGCTTTGCATCTTCGAGCATGTTAATTAATATAGAATATTACTGCGACAAACAGGTGAGAGGAGAAACAATCTGGTGCTTTTCTTGTCTTCCCTAAAACACGGCAGCAGCTCGTCAATCTGAATCGCACACCCCGAAGTAACAATTTAACCTATTTTTCTCAAAAATAACAATTTTCCCCGGGAGTCTGATTTAACCATTATTCTGAACATAACACGAAGAGCATCCTTGATTTTTTGTAGGTACAGTTTTGATAAACACTGTACATTACTGAACTCAAAAGAAGGAGAAAGAACTATTTTTCAGCTGACCAAAATAGACACAAGTATTGAGCACTCTGTGTGCATTAGAGGCAAAATTTACCAGTGATTACAGGACAAACAAGAAATCATCGAACATTAGCAACAATATTTGTAGAGATTTCCTGCATTGAATTCCCACATCACCCTATTGCAGATGCTAAGTCCTATCTTATCGATCACATCAAAGGATGTCGACAGTCCCAGTAGGAGTATGAAAAACCAAAAACCGCCAAAACCAGATGACCTTCCAGAAACATCTGGAATTTGTAGCAATTTTAAGATCTCATTATCAACTGGCAGACAAGCGTGTTCAGTGCCATTGTTGACTCTGGCTCTGTTCCCAGTCATTGGGCTACAAATATCCTTGTGCTATTTTTGAGCAAAATGACGATCCAGCAGAATGTGCACATTACCGTCCAAATTGCCCCCAATTGTACACGAGAAAATATTTGAGAGTATCCATCATTATTGACTGCTTGAAATCGTCGACATTATTGCTAACCAGTGCATATTCATTAAGAATGCTAACTGAAAAGCACTGAAAGCTTCAGCAGGCAGTGTACATTACCTTCCGAATTGACTTTCCACCGTGTTCCATATCGTGTGATCTGGTCTGCTCTCGTGACCATGGTGTACCAGAAATGCTTATAAAACCGGAAGTTGTGTATGTTGCGCTGCCAACGTCTCTGAGGGCTTCTTAGTTAAAGTTGGCGTGTACACCAATGTACCAGTCCGTCCCCATTGCTCTTTGTCCTCAGCATGGACACGGCTACACGGGACCTGAAAAGGAATGTTCCTAGGACTCTCTTATATGCAGATGATGTTGCACTTGCTGATAAAACCAGAATGGGACTGGGCATCAAGATGAATATTGGTATACCTGTTTCTCACAATACAACCTTAGAATGAACAAAAAGAAGAGTGAATACGTGGAGTCGTTCGAATAATCTAATGGCTCCATCCAAGTTGATTCACGTATCTAGGATCTTGCCTACAGACTGGTAGTGGGGTAGTTGTTGAAGTGCAAATTATGAAAAGGGCAGCATGGATGAGATGATGGGAAGTCGGAGGCACACACTGTGGCTGGAGTATGCCACTACATCTGAAGTCCAGGATGTACTGCATGGTACTCCGTCTTGTTGCTGTGTACGGTGTTCAATGTCGACAGACTGAGAAAGATATGGAGTAGCAATTATACAACATGTGAAAGTGTATACTCCATTAGTCGATGGGCATCACAGTCCTGCATCCCGTAAAAAAAGACACCGTTCACCAGGAAATGGGCATCGTACCCGTCACTCGTGAGGCATCTGGCGCAGTTGACAATTTCAACCAATCCTTTGAAATTACTTCGCAATGTTCACATGGACGTAAGATAAAAAGACATTGAAAATAAGAAACAAATATTTAAAACAAGAAATGTTGCTGGGATTGGTAACATTTCTAGGCATATACCGAAGTCAATTCGTTGAGATATAGAACCAAATCTCTAGTGCTTAATTGGTTTGTGTATGTATTAAGCAACTACACCAGATGAAAGAAGAATTAATGTAATAGCACCCTGTGAATAAAGAAAATATATTAGATTGAGGAGGTCAAATATATCACGATTGACATATCTTAGGATGTTGATAGGGTATATCTTGGGAGACTATTGAAAAAAATTAGTGCAGGTGGGCTAAATAAAATAGTGGCTGAATCGGTGACTATAAACACGTGGCCACATTATTAGAGTAAACATTAAAACATTGAGAATTTAACATATAAGATGTTACCAGTTTTAAGTTGTTGACTGTTACTTGGTACTTAGCTTTCATGAGTGACTTGATTCGACTGGGCATACCCTCAGTCACTATTTTTCACTGACTCTTTAAATCGTCATCATGAAACCATATCTCAACGAGCTTCTCAATCAAGCCAATTTTTTGTTATATTAGTTTTTCGGATTTTTCTTTGCTATCGCCCAAAGATTTTCCATGGGGTTCATGTCTGGACTTTTTTTAGGCCTATCAAGCACATTCATATTGTTTTCCCTTAAAATTCCATTACTTCTTTCGCTTTATGGCAAGGCATAAGAATAATTTCACTTTGGCCACACCACCCTTGAACCCGAGGTAGCAAACGGGTTCTTAGTACTGTACTGTTCACGTCTCATACTTCCTTTGACAATATATAATCGTCCACCTCCATACTTGAAAGCACATTCCAGACCATCGCTGATATAGGATGCTTCACTCTCTGCTTCACCAATTTGGTTGGAATTATTCTCCTCCTTTCCTTCTGACATACTGACTTGTCTCTTCTTCAAGAGGAATTCCGATTCGTAACTAAAACAAACCGGAAGTAAATAAAACAAATAAGCCTAGCATTTTATGCAATAAGCTGTACCGTTTCAAAGAAAAAAAATAATACTTGTACTGTGCTGTTCGGTTACATCAGTTAAAATGGGTAAAAAATGGAATAATGAATGATAATTTAGGAATTACAGTAATTTTTATGGACTTGCCTGTTTCCAATCACCAGATGATCAATTGTGGAGCGTCTTGGCCCACTTAACCTCTTTGCAGCCATAGCACGAGTAATCCTCGCTTTTCTTTGATGTCGTCTTGCTCTCATTCTAGCATAAATCAACTCTCGCTTCACAGTCCTGGCTGGTATCAGTGACCCATACTCTTCTAGTTTCTTACATAAATCCGAACTAGTAACCTTGCGATTGTTTACTGGCAAATTAATCAGTTTTGCGTACTCCTTGGGGTTAGTATCTTCTTTCGCCCGCAGTTTCCCGTACGACGTTGACATTTTGTCTTCCCCTTGTCTTCACATTTTAAAATTCCACTAACAGACTGCTGTGATGTTTGCTATATAGAAGCTATCTCTTGCGGTGAGTAACGTTTCCATACCTGCCAACATTTACTGTTTACCCGTAGAATTTACGGATATTGCAGCATTTTACGGTTTTACGGATGGACGGTGTCATTTTACGACTTCGAGGACAAAAATTTGAAACGTTAACATTCGATAATCACTCCACTACCGACAATCGATTGTTTGCGTGGGTCGAAGCACGCTCGGTCTTGGTCGAAGGCATATCCATGATTGCCGATAACTCATTCTTTGATATGATTGGTAATTTTAACCATGTGATGTTTGTGTCGGTAATGGAATTGAATTTAAAGCCGTGTTAACAGTTCTCCCGTGTGAATGTTAGGTGTCGACAGACTCTGCTCCGCAAATTCTTTGTTTCGCTCCGTTCGCTTGTTGTGATTTAATCTATATACTTTGACCACGTGATTGTTGTTATTTGTTGGCCTTTTACTGTTATGACGTATTTTAATGAAGTGTTCGAGTTTTTGTGTTATAACTTGGTGCTTCGCAGTTACCTATATTCGTTGACTAATTACATTGGCTCCAGTGATTGGATATACCGCTATTAGCACAGCCCGTTAAATTATAAAGAAGAAGAATAATTACATTTGTTCCACGTGTGTATGTTTTTTTTACCATGTGCATATTCTTCGTTCACGCGGTTGGCGTCGTGTTCATTTAATGGTTTAAGACTTAGTGAGCTTTGCCATGTTTTTATGAAGTGTTTGACTGCCTTGAGTGTTTATGTTATCATTTTATGTGACGTTCAATGATCCAGGTTTCTTTCGATGTTGCAAGAGATATAGAGACATTTTTCTCGGACATTTTCATACGCTATACTTCTATTGTAGATTATCTTGAATAAATCCAACATTAGCTGCCTCTGTGGATCAGTGGTAGAGTGTCCCCTCCGGATCCCAAGATAGCGGGTTCAAACCCGGCAGAGGTAGTCGGATTTTTGAAGGGCGGAGAAAAGTCCATTCGACATCTCTGGTGACTGTGACGTAAGTTGCACATTGAATTATTATGTGTGGGACGGCAATGGTGAAGAAATAGATTGATGACGAACATATAAAAATAAAACCAAGCATCAATACGTCACGTAGTATAGAAAAGTATGTAGTATAGTGTGACATTGGTCTGACCAGTGTGGTAGCGTAAACGAACGCGAGCGAAGCGAGGTATGGCACACAGTGAAAAGGATTACTGTCCTTCACAAAAATAGGCGTGCCCCGCTATAACCAAAGTTCACTTTTCAAATACAAGGTGGAAACAAGTAAGCAGAGTGCGCGAAGAAGCTTTTTGCTGAGACCATTTCCAAAGGTGTGCGTGGTAAGTACAGCTTGGGAAGGAGTATTGGAATAGGCGAAACAGTAATCAGGGAACCAGAACCAACCGTATTTTCATAATAGACATGTATTGTAATGACAACAAAAGTGGTCACACGAAAACAAGGTAAAATAATTAATTGAAATGAATGACTATATTCAGCAGTAAACAATCGAACTATGAACGGTATCACCATAAAATAGGGCAACAAATTGATTATGTAAACCAAACAGATTATCAATATTAAGTAGTTTGACAGAAAATAAGGGATTAGATACCAAAAGATTGACTAGAATTTAACAACAAGAATCGTAGCGATATATTACCACAAATTTTTAAAAGGAATTTAAAGATACCAAGGCCACTGTACAATATCAAAAAGGAAACCTGCAGGATAGGATGAAAGGAAACACAACGGATGAAGGGAGGAGAAAATAGTATCCTAGGGCTGGCAAAGGGAAAAGAAAAGTACAGCCTGCAAATAATTTTTTAAAGTAGTGAGCTCGCACCAAAAACTAGGCGTAAATGAGAGATTCGAAAAAGTCACAGATAATACAGTCTATTTCTTGCGTCTGTTCAGAGAAATGTTTAAGCTTTCTGGTTCACTTTTCTTCCTTTCAGTGCTAATTGGGGAATGAAATTTAGAAAATCCAAGTATGATCTTGAGATAGAACACGAAAGTCTACAGCTTTGTCTTGCAACCAGAGCAAGTATAAAGTTACATTTCCAGCCAGAAGGGCATACTGGAAAAGGAAAGTAGTTTCATGTGAAAATACGAAGTAGAAAGCGGAAAGAGATTAAAACTCGCTCACCCAGCCAGCGGTCTTGAGTTCGGATCTTGAGCAGTAGACGAAGTAAACATCGCATACGGGCCAGCCGTAAATGCGAATAAAACGAGTCCTCCCTCCACACAGTTTGTTGCACAAAGTCGGACTCGCTGCTCGAGGCCAGAGCAGGCCTATTTATATCGTAAAGGAAGAGTCCAGAAGGAGCAGAGCGCATGGTGACGACACAAGCAGCGTGCAGAGGGGAGGGGACGGAGGGAGAGCAGTAGTGAAGCACAGAGCTGGAACACACGCCGAGGTTAGAAGCCGCAGTAGACCAGTTGAAAAGGTAGAATCGTAGAGATAGGGAAGCACGTTGCATGACACATTAAATCTCAGCCATAGAGAGTTTCGGTTTACTAGGTCAGCTATCTAATGGGCCTACAGTAAAACGGAACGTCGAAATTGACGAGCAGACAGCCAGATGGCGTCAAATGAAATGTCTGCACACGGTAGCTTAGGACATACGATTATTATTATTATTATTATTATTATTATTATTATTATTATTATTATTATTATTATTATTATTATTATTATTATTATTATTATTATCGAGACATTTCAAGAATCATATTCTGTTGATTTTCCGTGCATACGAAAATCAAGAAAGGGATAAAATTTGCCTTTTGCACTGTATGTGGGTGTGATATTAATATTGCACATACTGGAAGAAACGATTTAAGTAATCATGTGAAGTGCGGTAAACACCTACTATGTTACGTTAAATCTAAGGAAGATAACAAGAAAATCAACACATTTTTGCCAAGTCTGGAGACGTTGACAGTGACGTAATTAGGGTCGAGTGTCTGTTTACTTCCTTTTTGGTGGAATACAATGTTCCTTTAAGTGCGGTTATCATGCTGGTGCTTTATTTAAGATGCTTCCCACATCAGAAGTTGAAAGGAAATACAGTTGTGGTCGCACGAAAACGACATGCATTGTAAATAAAATGGCAAAAAGTTTAAGTGCCTTCAGAACGATCCATTTTCTTTGGCAACTGATGGAAGCAATGATACGAATGCCAAGTTGTATCCTATTGTTGTTACATTCTAACAGCTGAATTCTCATAACATACCAACTGAAAACTGTGTGCTCCGATAATGCTCATGTTTGATAGGATAAAAAAATGGGGTTTCAGTAGTACTGTAGGAAGTTCAGCCAGGTATTGCCGTTATAGGTTGCACTTGACACGTGATTAACCTAGCAGCTGAAAAAGTGCTTTAAGATTACCAGTTAAAGTGGGTGAGATCTTTGTTGATATATTTTATTTCTTAGAGAAGAATGGCAAAATGAAAGAACGCCTTCAGAAATTTCAGAACTTGCACAATAAAGAGGCAAAGAAATTTCTGAAGCACGTATGTACTAGGTGGTTATCTTTGGGCAGATGTTTGGAAATACTACTGGACCAGTGGTATCCCCTTCTTTCTGTCTTTTTGTCTTCAAGGAGGAAGTAATATTATGTACCCAAAACATTTCCACAAGCTTGACATCTTTCAGGATACCTAGAGCTGAACAAAGCGGATCCAAGGAATATCAGAAGAAGAGAATTCTTCATTATGCTACTACACATGCCCCTAAAAGAATAGCATATTTTTCCAAACGTGACATACCCATCCTAAAAAGCAAGACTTCTGCTACAACACGTGTGGAAGAATTGTTTATGTTCCTGTCCTCCAAATTGAACAAGGTCTTTTGCACTTTCCTTCATGTGACTATTCCTTTATTTGACAAATTCAATGTTTCCCTTCAGACTTAACCCCACAAGTTCACTTTTTATTAGAACTCCTAATGGATTTGCTAAAGCAGTTCTTCACCAAGTTTGTTAAGCCCAAAATTGTCCAAAGCTCCTCATTGCTTGAAGTTGAGTTCAACTTGATTCAAAATCAAAGAAGTGATGATCAGTTAGTTATTGGCATTCAGAATTCGAACATAGTGAATGATTTCCAGTATACAGATAAATCCCTTTTCTTGCCATCACTGAGAAACTACTTTTGTACTGCCTGTGACTACATCATCAACGAGTTTCCACTCAAGGGTGATGTGTTAAGGCATGCTCAAGTTCCTAGGTTAGACAAAATTGAAGATGCACAGTTTTCCTCCATTCGTTTTTTCTTGGAAAAGAAAGGAAGAAAGTGAAACTACAGATGAAATGGTGAATGAGCTTCAGAGGCAGTTCACAGCTCTTCAGGTAGATGACACTATCGTTGCAAATCAAGATGCTGCGAGTGGTTCCAGCTGGGTACAAATATCAAGAATTCGTGGAGCCGATTGACTTCTTAAGTATAACCGAATTTCTAGAGTAATGCTCTCTATTCTCACCATACCCCATAGCAATGTAGAATGTGAACGTATTTTCAAACTTGTGAAGAAAAATAGAACAGAGTTCAGATCATCCATGTCCAATGAATTTCTGGAGTCTATTTCTATTTTGAAGACCAGGAGTTCTGGTCCCTATTATGACAAAATATTTTCTCGAGACTTTTCGCAGGAAGCTAAAAATGCCAAAACTATGGCTCTAAAGTCGAACTAGCGTGTGATTTGCAGTGTGTATTATATTATTTCTTGCCTGTGTTACGTTAAACAAGTTTTATTGTGTAAAGCCTTTTTCAGTTATCATATATCTGCTTAATTTTTCAGGGAAGTCCTGGTATGTACGATCCAAACTTATATTCACCACGCCTGCTGCTGTTTAACAGGGATTTCTTCTTGATTGTTATCTTCTTCTACAAATCATTGGTCCATGATATAAGTGGATTTGATTTCATTGAAATGTCCTGTTTAAAGAATGAATTATTGTATCTTGTAGCCCAGAAGTATTATTGTTTTCGTCAAGCCGGGGTATGTCGAAAATCCTTAGATGTTTTCGTCACGCGTGAGTTTTACTGATAGCCCTTTTCAAAAGTTGGCAGGTATTCGTTTCTCAACAAGCAGCTCTCTGACAAAGCCTTTATTGGCGAAGGGTCCTTTCATCTTCCCATAACCTCGAAATTTGACAGTTCTCTAGAACCACTCTTAAAAAAATATCAACTGAACTCGTGAATAGTATCAGTAATGCATGTAACTTAGAGAATGCACAGTCTTAATTATTTGAATGAATACACCAACAACATGCAGATATAGACGATAAACTACAGAACATGAGCACTAACAAAAATGACACAAAACCATTTGAATAATGAAATTTATTGTGGTTCTCACTGTAGCCACTATATGAGAAAAAACATTAATGAGGACAGGGATATCCCAAGGGGTAACTTTACCACCAACAAGTTCAAGGATGAGGCTATAGAGGTCGATAATTTACATAAAGATAGAAATATAACTTTTACCCTAATAATTTGGCCACGTCTGGTGTATTTCTAGAAAATAGAACTCAGAGCATTACAGTAGGTGAAGCTTTATTTTATCCTGTAACAGTGATGGAATTGGGTCCCACAGTGCAGTATTGTAAGAACATTATTTTCTGATATATATATAAATAGTGAACTAAAATAAGGGGTAAGGCTCTTTATAATAAATAAGTTTCAGGATTTTGAGTAACTGGAAAACGACCTTGACAATATTGTAAGATGGATTTCGGGCAATGTTACGTTGGTAAATGGGGTGAAAAGTCAAGTTGTGTGTATCACAAATCGAAAGAGCCCTCTCCGCTTTAATTATTGTGTTGATGGGGTGAAAGTTCACCATGGGAATCTCTGTAAGTATCTAGGTATTCATAATAATAACAACAGATCTTCATTGTGGTAATCACATAAACAGGACTGATAATGAAATTTACAGATCTCTTTATATGATGTGAGGTTATTTAGGGGTTGTAGAGGAGAGGGCATATAAATTTCCAGCAAGGCCACAATGAGAGTATGAGACCATAACATTATTCGATCAGAGAAAGGAAATAATCAACAAAAAGTGCTCCGTTTCTTCTGGGGGATTTCTGACAAAAGAGTTGTTTTTTACAGAGATATTGCGAAGTTTAGGCTGGGAAGACTTGGAGAAAGGAAACAAGCTGTTCGATTAATGCCACGTTTAAAACATTGATACCAATTACTGTGTACAGTACACCACTGTCATTCACCCGAACGTACCTCCAACAAGTCAACCTTCTTCGTAGAGAACCTTTCGCACACTACACAGTGGTGATGTCATATCGTTCTGTTCCAGTACAGACCTTCAGAGGCGAGGGGTGTATTGGGTAGCGTAATGGGTCGGCTTACACTGACCGTTACAGTAACCTTGTTGTACGAATTATGTACATTCTGAAGTAGTACAATACAGAGTACTGCACTGTACTGTGTAGGTAAACAAAACACGCAACAGAGAAACCGTTATTTACACATCCTTTTGCTCTGGCAGGAAACCCTTCTCTTATTTTCATCCATCGTAATAAAAGTGCAAATAGCATTAAGTACAGCGCTTGTCGCATCGTAGTACGGCAATTATATCGCGAGTAAGAGAACCGTGAGGTTCGCACGGGACTCTCGGGATGTGCAACTGCTGCACGTTTCGTTTATCTCAAGCGT
Source organism: Anabrus simplex (assembly GCF_040414725.1). NCBI lineage: Eukaryota > Metazoa > Arthropoda > Insecta > Orthoptera > Tettigoniidae > Anabrus > Anabrus simplex. The sequence continues at coordinate 41,962,575 of NC_090279.1, forward strand.
CAACTTCACGTTGCAATATCTCGGGATGTAATTGACCTATTGCGATGAAGCAAACGCCATTACTTATGTGATTTTTAGTGTTGACGACTGCGCAAAAAATAATCCGGAGTGTCTGTTTGATGAAACGTAAGTTTATGTTGAAAATACTATTTTCCTACGTTTTGGACTGGCTCATATTAATTACTTTAATTAGCCCCTTCCCTGCCTTCATGCCCGTGAAAGTCATTTTTCAGTATCTCTTATTGTTCCAGATTTATATGCGGTGAAAGGTTTTAGTGGGTCACCCTGTACAGTAGTAACCTGAGTAATTCACTCAACAGCGGGGTCTTGGGCTAAGTGTATTTAGTGAGAACCGTTGAGAGGCAGAATTGGTTGCTAGAGGGAAAGTCATTAAAAGAACACCAAGCAAGAGAAAACACACTTGGGCAACTTTGATAAGTATATATGTCGATCGTCAGCCATTATATAGAAAGGAAGGGCGACCGATAATCTATACGTAAAAGACGTATGTTCATGCAGAGAGAATCAGAACACACGAGTTTTCTACGTCCATATTCAGAGCCACGGCGAGCTCGTGCCAAGCCTCGCCAATTTACGAGTATTGTTCTTCCTTGAACGAGAAGGCTTTGAGCACTAACCAGGACGATGCAGCGTGCAGATAAACAAAAGCAGCAATAGGATGATCCCTTGTAACCCCTGATAGATGCGGGAAGATGTGTGGAATCTTACAGAACTCGTGACAGGGTATCGCAAAAGACACCAGCACTGCCCATTGCAGTGTGCACGAGATCACCGTTATAAGTAAACAAACGATATTGAGTGTTAAGGAACCACGGGCCGCTTCTTGGAGCAGTGAAGACATGTTCAGAGGAAGTAAGGGATTCACTATGCGTGAGATGAGACCAGCTCTTAGCCAAGAGATATCAGACAAAAAGACTGGAAATATTGTCTGGCCCAGGTCGGGACCCGGTGGTTGCTATCCTGCTCTAGACATAGCTGTATTACGAAGCTCATCCTCTTTAAATGCAGTAAAAAGGGACAGACCGAGCAGAATGACTTTGTGCGCGGTCATAAGGAGGGACTTAAAGGGGGCGCCTAACTCTATGTGTCACCAAGTTATCTGATTAGTGATGCGACATGTTGAACTGGTACGGGACAGCTGTAGAACAAATCGTCCACCTTTGAATCACGTAATCCTAAGTAAGAGAAAGAAGATGTAACCTCTCCTTGACTCTAAACTTGGTGACCACGGAACCCGTAGCTGGGTCTGACACACTATCCAGTTATTTGTGTGAGCCTGCTAACTTTCTATTCACTCTCCGACCTTTCTTGGTCAACTGTTAATCTTTTCCGACTGTGACGCTATTAGTTTTGTATGTTCCCTTAATTTTATCGATAGCTTCACTTCTTCTCTGATTGGTGTTAAGAGAGGTAGGTGTTGATCAGTTCTGTAATAATATGTCCCTGATCCCCTGGTGGTCTGCCATAAGCATAACTGTCTCTTCCTCTCGTTCTATTACTTGACTGATAGCGAAAATCTTGTGCTCCCACCCCACCCACTGCTTGTGACTGATCAACGTAAAACCTTCGCTCCAGCTCCCTTGCTCATGGATTGTTGTTCGCTAGAGAACCTCTCATCAAACGGTCAGTATTAAGTGCATGATCCGAGTGAGTGTTTCCCTTCTTCGTCTCAGAAGTGCTTACAGTCGAGTAATATAACACGAAAATAAACAATGTGGACCATTACGGGAGTTACAAGTGGTTAAAACAAGCAATTGTCGTACCTGCTCAATGTCCGCTGTGCTATGAATATCTTGTTATTGTTTTCATTGTGATGTATGACTGCTGCTTTCAAAAGATGAGCAGCTCGTGCGGTAAAAATGTACCAGAAGTTGCAGTTTGTTTGATGAATATATCTGGAGATACTTGGTAGTTCTTATTCCTCTCACGGATCCACATACATTTCTTATGTACTTTGTTATTACTGGTACCGTAATTTTAGAGACTTTAAGAGGTACAATCACACCCGCGGTGTGGAACTGTTTATTACAATCGCCTTTCTTACTACCACCCTGAGGATATTCTGTAAAATAACTGTTTGCTCCTGTAACTGCTAAACGTGCAGAGTAAAGTTAAAAATTCGTTCAAGGTCAAATTACGATGAATAAAATGCAGTTTCCGTGTCTATGAACAACCGTGTTGCCCTTTAGTCACGTGTATTAAAGCGCCCAACACGTGGATATATATCCTTGGTCGACCGAGAGAGGTAGAAATATCCTGAATTTATACCAGACCATCACCTGTCTTCACACAATTCAAACAAGGGCTGCATAGCCGAGGTGGCAAAAATGTCCTCGATTCTCCTGGAAGTCCGTAGGTTTGAGAAATGTGAGAAAAGAGATTTCAACTTCTGGAGCGACACATGGCCCAGAGGTACACTCAGCCTGGTCCATAAATGAGTACCAGGTTAATTGTCAGCCCAAAGTGATTCCGTTCTTCCTCGTAGCTGTATTAAGGAATGAACCCTGTGTTTTGTTCACCTGTAGCCAAATTTCTCACACTGGTGATGGATGACATTTATACCCGTATCTCAACGAACAGGAATCTTTTGAAAGCACTTGAATTCTCATTGAAATAGAACTTAGGTGTTATCTCGACTGAAAATCATATATACAATTGATTCAACGCATTACCCACATGCAGAGACTCAACACTGGTGAAGTGTAAATGGCATTGTTCACTTCTTAGCGCGACAATGTTTACCTTTCCACGGAACTTCCGATAAGTTGTACGTTTCTAGTAACGGCTAGACGTGATAACGTTACTGAGAGTTCCTCGTTCTACTGCTAGTACCGTAGTTACCAGAACGAGCTGAGTTCTCGCATCGCAGGACTCAGTTCCTGAGGTGGACACCAAAGTTCTACTGCTAGTAGTCAGTTCTTGTGGTACACAGCAAAGTTCTACTGTTAGTAGTTATCAGAACGAACTGAGTTCTCTCATCTCTGTACTCAGTTCCTGAGGTGGACACCAAAGTTCTACTGCTAGTAGTCAGTTCTTGTGGTACACAGCAAAGTTCTACTGTTAGTAGTTATCAGAAAGAACTGAGTTCTCTCATCTCTAGAGTCAGTTCCTGTGGTGGACAGCAAAGTTCTCCTGATGTAAGTCAAGCTGAGCAATTGGCACTAACTGAGTTGGTCATCTGGAAAACAGGACACGTCCACAAAGTTACATTTAACAGGAGAGACACAAAATGGAATGAACGTTGAAATTATCGAAGTTGCATATAAATAGTAAAAGCCCATTTACTCCTATAATACGGATTTCAGATTCCATCCCTGAAGGTAAGAAAAATCAAATGTTGTTTTCTTGATGCGTACAGTTTTCCAATTGATCTGAATTTGCATAGAAAATAAAAAAGGAAATTTCCATACCTGTTCTTTAATTTTGTTTTTAACTCGATTTTCTTATTACAATGTCTCTTTTCAGTCAACCTATAACATTCCGAAATCAGAGAATTACGACGTGATCCCAAACAAGGCACATATTGTAATTCTGACAAATAATAATTAGTAATCATGTTAATGTCCATTCCCTCTTATAGGATATTGTATGGCTTGTGTGGAGATGATTTTGCTTTTTGATTTGTAAATACATGTTTATTGTGTTTGTTTATTCATACTCCCTGCTTTGTAATTCAGTGACCATGGAATGGCTCTTGATGTTGTACATTATATTACTTTATTGCATACGTTCGTTGTAGTTATTATTATTATTATTATTATTATTATTATTATTATTATTATTATTATTACGCATCTCTTAAAATGTAAATAAACTAATATTCAATATAGTAAATTATGCTTATCTCTTTGAATTCATGTACTTTATTGCATATTTTTATTGCTATGGCAACAAGACTTCTTTATGATGTAGGTACAGAATAAAAGTATTTCTTCCCAAATAGATGTGTTATACACCCCCTGTGGGTAAGGGACGCAGATGAAGAATACACCTACGCTATATCCTGCTGTTGTAAGAGGCGACTAAAAGGAGCGACCAAGGTATGGTAGTGTTAGAGCCATGAAACTAATTGTGGTTAGTACCATCATGCGGGGAACTCCAATGGTCACCTCTGCTTGCGAGTAGTACCGCTATGTTAGGTACACAACAGGTTTGTGTTTAGTAGCAATATCTGTTGAGTCTATGTATGGGTTTTCCAGTACCCGTGATTGGTACCATTGTGCGAAACACCACGGTTCTGGGAGTTGTCTGCGATTAGTACCACTATATCAGCGACACCGTGGGTCTGCGTTGCCTGTAATTAGTACCCACTACATGAAGAACACCACGGGAATAACGGCGCCCGTGATTAGTACACCTAGGGGAGGAACACCATGGGTTTGCGTTGCATATGAGTAGCGCCATAATGTGAGAAACACCATAGGTCTGCGTTACCTGTGGGAAGTAAAATACTTGTGTGTAGTACCATAATGTGTGGAACACCGTGAGTCTACGCTGTTTTTGATTAGTACAGCAAGATGACAAGTACTATGATTCTACTTTACTAGCGATAAGTGTACTTAATAGGGGTCGTTGACCAGATTATTGGACCCCTTTAGACAACAAGCATCCTCGATTCAGAATTGTACTTTAGAAGCAGTCCCTTGGTCAGTAATACTATCGTTTATAATAGTTTCTGGGTCGGATCCACCGATTGATTTAAATGCATATCCACCCATTTATTCTTCATCATCACGCTTTTTATTCTGGTCAGTGGATGATTTTGAACTTTTGAATTGTCATTACATTTCGTCTAATTTCATAACATTAGGGACTGGTGACCTAGATATTAAGCCGCTTAAAACAAAAAGCATCATCAGGTTTATTATACCTGCACCAATCCGACTACAGACTAGGGAAGTATCTTTCATTACAGTACGATATGTTCTTACTTACATGTATAATTGAAGAACTGAAGATCCATATACAGGTATAAATGGTAATTTAGGAGAGAGTAAGCCCATGCGGTATTGCGCGTCACAAGAAACTGAGTGAATTGGCTCTGCAGTTCGAACACATTGATGTGAGATTGCTTTCGGGGGGTGGTTGATTCGAAACCCTCAGTCGGTAGATCTGAAGTTCTTTTTGTTTCTCCGTGGTTCCCTCGCTATCACTATTGGCAAATTCTGTGGCTGTACCTTTATTAAGGCAAAGACCGCTTTCTTTCATTTAAGTCCCAGCCCTCTTTCCTATGCCATTCTTGCCTTACAACCTGTCTTCAATCAGTGTGATTTAAGCCAATATATATATAAATCTGGAAATTGTGATTGACTCATTAGTGCCCCTGTAGATTTTCTGGGTTTCCCTAATGTGGAAAGCTTGAGATACACCAACTTGCAAGCTAAAACTATGTTTAAAATGATCCCCCGTCCCCTACTGCTTATTGAAGAAAGAAGAAGACTAAAGTAGCATCCAAGCAAAAGGAAGGACAGATAAGTCCTACGTGGTATGCCCTTGAACTTACGGAAATTGCAATAAAATATACAAACTAGATCTCTCTCTCTTTCTCCTTCCTCCGCCCTCCCTTTGAGAATACGGTTATAATAATGCGTACACGAAAATAAAGGCAGAAAATATTTAAATTTAATTTAAGCTGGTGAAGGAGAGAATGTATGACTAGCTCGGGTTGGCGGGTTCGAGTCCGGCGGCATTTGAGGGTGCTCAAATACGCCGGTCTCATGTCCGCAGACCTACCGGTACGTAAACGAATTCTTGCGGGACGAAATTCTCGCTCCTCGGCGATTATGGAAGCCATAGAAGTAGTTAGTATAAATAATAACATTATTATTCTCAATTCAGCAGTGAGCTTGAAAGCAACCTAATTTATGTTCACATAGCTGAGCACATTAGTTCTCCTCTATGTTTCCTGGATAAGCTTGAAGTTATAACCAGATATAATCAAACTGATAATATGTTCAATAATCTCTCTCCATTACTTGTATTTGAAGGGAGAAAAAAACTGAAAATGTCGAAAGAAAAGCAGCTTGAATTGTTCTTCGTGATATCTGGCAAAAGAATAGCGTTACAAAAATGTTGCAAAGTTTGGGCTGGGAAGACTTGGGATAAAGGAGACGAGCCGCTCGACTAAGTGGTATGTTCCGAGCTGTCAGTGGGGAGATGGCGTGGAGTGACGTCAATAAACAAATAAGTTTGAGTGGTGTCTCTAAAAGTAGGAAAGATTAAAATATGGAGATAAGGCTGGAATTCAAGAGGACAAATTTGAGCAAATTTTCGCTTATAGGTAGGGGAGTCAGGGATAGGAATTACTTACCAAGGGAGATGTTCAATATATTTCCAATTGCTTAATAATCATTTAAGAAAAGCAAGGAGAACAGCAGGTAGGGAATTTGCCACATGGGCGACTGCCTCAATGCAGATCAGTAGTGATTGATTGATTGATTGATTGATTGATTGATTGATTGATTGATTGATTGATTGATTGATTGATTGATTGATTGATTGATTGATTGATTGATTGATTGATTGATTGATTGATTGATTGATTGATTGACGTACGCGCAAAAGAAAGCAAAGGTACTGAGTAATTTCTGGAACTTTCGTAAATCACACTGCAAAGACTTATTAAATCGTTTAGGATACCCCTCTTTTCAAGGATATGGTTATTGTAATGCGTCTCAAATTAAAGGCAGAAATATGTAACATTAATTTGACTGAGAAAGTGGGTTTATTTTCTTAATTCCTCATAGAGCATGGGAACGGGCTTAATTATTAATATCTTGATTTATTTCATCATAAATTGTATCATTTAATGCTGTAAGAGAACGTTCATTATGGATGTATATATTGAGGATAGTTTGATATTGTTATGTCCGGTGATTTTAATATGTAACTAGTCATGTTGGCAGGAACGATGCGCCTTAAGAAAAGAGAACAGGGTGGTGATATATACCTTTTAGTGTAGGGCCTAAATTGGCGATTACTATAACTAGTGTGCTTCGCTGCGTCCTCACCCATATCTGCATCTGAAGGCTCATTACCTGAGGCTACTACTTCACATAACCAAGAAGGAAGTCCATCTTCGGCCTCAAAGGTGCCTCCGATACTCCAGGCTTCGTGCCCTTCCTCAAAATTGAGATATCGCACTGGTCACGGCCCTTTTAGATTCAGGAAGTATTGTGTCCACCATGTCGGTAGAATGGTATTACAACCTGAAGTACTGATGTAAATATCCTGAATATGTTTCTTCTTCTATAAAATGTGTTTCGGCTAACTCTATGTCAGTCATTTCCCGACGTGTTTTCGGAAAATCTAGGTGTGACTGACTTAACTGAATACAAAATTGAGGTTACGGATTCGAACCCCGTAATATTCCCCCCCCCCCCTACAGGTTATCTCCGCCGAAAATGAAGGCCCTCAATGACATCATCGACCAAATGCTGAGGGATGGTATCATTCGAGCCTCGAAGTCGGCGTATTCTTAACCCTTTTTTCTGGTGTCGAAACCTCAAGATGGCTTCAGGTCGGTAATTGATTACTGGGCGTTGAATCGTAAGATTATTCTACAACCAGTACCCCTTCCCGACTTGCATTCATGTTTCTCTTAGTTTCGGGAGTCTAAGTTCTTCACCATCGTGAATCACAACCAAGTCTGTAATGAGATACGTCTGGTGGAAGAATCAAAACATCGAACTACCTTGGCTACAGAATGGAATCTGTATGAATACAACCGCGTGCCTTTCGGCCTCCCCACGGGCACGGTTTGTCTTACTAGGCTGCTATATTAAATTTTAATATCTGTACCATTATCTAGATGATGTTGTTAATTTTATTGAAACCTTTGAAGAACACTTTGCTCATCTAGATGAAGCTCTAAAACGCCTTCGTAAAACTGGATTGACGCTCAAGTTGTAAAAGGTATCTTTTGATTAACCATCTATGTCCTACTTTGGCATATAGTTTCACTTGATGGAGTTTCAGTCGATCATTCCAGAACGCATGCAATCCGTAACTTCAGGCCTGGCAAGGATGCTAAGGGGGTTGCTAGATTTCTTTAGGAATAGCTCTGTGAAACGCCCCGGTCTTGGCTATGCCAGATTTCTCCAAGGAATTAATTGTACACACAGACGCCTCTCCATCCGCGGTCACTGCGGTTCTTCTTCAGTAATCTGAACTGGAATGGCGGCCAATCGCCCATGCGTCCTGAACCTTGTCACCCCAAAATGCCAAGCACTCTACGTACGAGTTAGAAGGACTGGCCGTCCCATTCCCCTTAGAAATATTCCGTCTTTACCTTGAGAATGTTCAACTTCAATTAGAGACTGACAATAATTCTCTGAGGTGGGTTCTTGCTAGCCGCGTCTTACCGGGAGAATCGGATATGAGCGTTTCAGTTTGACGTGCGAGACATTCGGTGATCTGAAGATATTGTCTCAGATGGATTAAGCCGAATGTTTCCCGGCGATTCTGATGTTGTTGACTCGAAGAAAAGCCCTTTGCGTTTTATTTCAACACCTCCTATTATAGGTGCCATTCTAACTGACGCCCCTTTGATATTTCATGATATAGCGAAATACCAACGTGAAGACCAGTGCTGGCTCCTATTATGGAAACCCTTCTTTCTGGGGAACATGTTGTCTATTATGTTTTGATGAATGGGGTTCTGTGTTGCCCTTCAAGGCAAGATCAGAAGATGCAAATTGTTGTTCCAGCTGTTCTACCGCCTATGATTTTCAAGTATTACCATGAGGCCCCATTAGATGGACATCTAGGCGTCTTCAAAATTAGAGAAAAGATAAGGGATATGTTTATCTGGAGGAGTATGAATGGCGAGATTAGGGAACTGGTTAAAGGATGTAAGTCTTGTTTAATTAGCGATTGTACATCGATTACATCGGACCCTTCCCTCAGTCTAAAGGGAATGAGAATAAATTAATTCTTGTGTGCGTAGATGGTTTCAGAGAATTCTCATTGCTGTTTGCGACTAGGATTGACACTGATCAGTCCACTGTTCCTTGTCTAAACACTATTTTTCCATCTTTTGGACTCTGTCAATATATTGTTTCTGATAACGCTAATGAGTTCCCCTCAAATTTATTTCGTAATTTCTGTTTCGATCTTTCTATTCACATGTCACGACGTCTGCGTACCACCCACAGCCATCTCTAGTTCAGCGGGTTATTCATAATCCCCGAACTGTCGTTACTGATTTCCACCACGAATACCATTCTCGTTAGGACACTTCCTTACACTGGTTTTCATAAGCCTTTAACTGGGCCGTTCATGAGTCCCACGAGTTTTCTCCACTTTCTCTTATGTCAAGTTTGCCCCAAATATGCCTTTGTCAAATTTTAGTCGATCAATGAGCTATTGCCAAAGTCAGTAGATCCAGAGAATATCCGGGATTTATTGAGAAAAGCTGGAAATAACCTTAAGGCCTCTCATAAGAGAGTAAAAATTGGATATGACCGTGGACAAAGACCAACCAATTTAGAAAATTGGAGATCAGGTTATGGTTAAAAATGTAGATCCCGCGGTCAAACTCGCCCCAAGATTTCATGGAACTTGCATTATACTTGGTTTTCCTTACTCCTGTCACCCTTTTGGTGAATAACCCGAGAAACGAAAGAATTATAGGGGTCCACCTGTCTCAAGTAAAACCTGTGTGAAGGCCTTCGCTTTCTCATTAGAGTATATGCCTCCAAGTGATGATGTTACTGATTTAATTATATTTCTTCCCTTAGTATCTTATTAGTTTAAGTTTTATACAAACAAGTTAGAATTAGGAGGCCTTCTGCCCCTGAGGGTTGTAAAATAATCTATGTATTTAAGTTATATCCTAAGTTAACTTTTATTATGTTTTGTTTAAATACTTTTTTTGAAAATCTTCCCTTCAATATTATTTCATTACCATTCTGCCCTTAAGGACCGTGCCTCCAAACGTGTGTCAGAAAATTCGTACACTCGTCGTCCAAAGTCGCCAACCTTACCTGCGCAGCACGTTACAATGTCTGTGAGTTACTGTTGCCCCAAAGTTCAGTTTTACTGTGCCCAACATTCACCTGAGGCCACATCGTGTCAACCCGCGAGAGATGCCGGCGCGGGGTATTGGCCCACCTTGTTCCGAGACCCCCGTCTAAACTGCCTTCTTTGGGACTATCATCCTTGGGAAATCTTTTTAAGCTGGATTCCAAAAGCCCACTCTATCCTTGGCCCCAACAATGCTATTTGGTACTTTGTGACCATCGCCTTGGTTGATCTCCACGGTATACGGGAAAATGTTACCTCAAGATACCTTGGGAGTCCGGGCGGCCCCATCCAGTCATCGTCAGTGGCAGCCGCTCTTGCCATCGACTCTGGGCGCAACAGTCCGAAGTTCTATTACCTCGCAAACACTATCTGAACTACCCTACTTAAACAAACATCCAAGAAAGGACTCTCTATCAAGTGATTTTTTCTAAAAAATTATGCATGGCAAGATTCAAGATTTCAAGGCTGCTCATACCGTGGTAAGAGCTTAGGGGGTGGCGGTCTGTACTGAGGGTGCACCTCCCCCGTCCGGTCGAACAGCGTGCCTTCTATAAGGCCGTCTATGAAATTGTACTTGACATAATATTATGCAAGGCACTAGGATTTTCAACTGTCAGATGCCTCTACCATCGGCCAAATTTCCCCCTCTGGCGGGATTAAGGGCAATTAATTCTTAAGAGAAAGCTAGATTTTAGAGGTGGCTTATTTTAGTTTTGAAAATTATTTTGTTCTTGTGGCAAGGTTGCAACACATCTGCCTCCCCCCTCAATCTCTTGCATCTATCAAACAATTCGAAATTTTGTGAATATTTTCTCCAGCCAAATAACATTTGGCGTGTGTACAAGCATCCAGCCTATCTGTAACTTCCACTTGAGATACTATAAAGGCTGGTATTGTCATTGTCATTGCTCCAGTTTATTGTGTGCGGCGCAAACTAAAGTGGCGGTGGTCGCAGATTTACGTTCCGAAGGCCCAGCAACTCAAAGGTAATGACACATATTTCTTAACATGTGATAGCTCTCGGAGATAGCATGAGGAGGATATTTCAAAACGCTTTTATTTCCTGTTCATTTCTAAACCCCGTGGTTTAAATGTAAAATTTTCTCCAGTCCAAGGGCTCTCTTTTATTCCCTACTCGGAAATATGTAATGTAAGGGGACAAGAATGATTACCCTCTGTTGACTACCATTCCGCTCGGTACGGGATGACTAAAGTTTCTTAGCCTCCAAAATTATCAACAGTTTTTGGTATTTAATGTTTATCATTTAGTCGCTCTAGCGTGGAATACCTTAGCCTCTGTACCTTGGAGCCATGAGCCCACTTAATGTTTTAAGAGTTTTCTAGAAGGTGTGCAGGATTTTCGCCTACCTGCGTTTGTTTTTAGCCGATGATTATCAAACTTCTCCTTTTTACATTATGGCCATCTAATACGGGCACTCATTACCCCTCTTTATGTTTCCGGAAAGTAATATGAAAATAACTGACAAGAAGTGACTGTAAATTCCTCATTTTGAAGATTAGCATTTTATAACCTTCTGCGCTATAAGAAATTTATGGCTCTGAGGAACTGGACTCTATTAGAGTTTGGAGTTCAGGCACGTAGGCTATGGAAGTCAATGGACCAAACCTGCTCTTATAAAATAGTATACTTGATTCAGACCTAAAAATACTCATCCCTCGTATATTATCATGCTGATAATTCTCTCTACTTTTTACCTGATTTCGGACTTTATGTCGTTGTTGTTGGAGCTAACAAGCTCATTATTATATTGTTATTGTTTATTCTATTTACCAAATTTTAAATAAGAGAAACAAGGAGGAAGGAATATTATTTCAAAATTTAGTGCTCTTGTCAAATTTTTGTCCATCCATTCAGCCCTGCACCTTCTTACACCTCTGTGATACGCGGTATTTCCGGAATAATAATAATAATAATAATAATTGATGGTTCATGGTGTGGGTTACTGTAGTCACGTTCTAGTTCGTGACCATGGGCAACGGCTGAGTGGCCTAGTAAGTGGTCCTGAGAGTCGGGATACCAATTGCTATGGAACGCGATTGGGTTCTCGGACATAATCTGTGCAATGACCCTTCTTGTGCTCAGGAGGCTAGGACTAAAATCCACCGGTTGTCCCTGACCCTTTAAAGAAGAGATCCTCACTGTGACTATGTGTAAGTAGGATAGCATCCTGCTTCATGAATTTACCGAGTTCATAATATTTTAAGGAAAGCTCGGACCTATGGGAGTAATGGAGTCCCACTCTCATTTGACAGGGGAAGGACTCCTTTGAAACAACTGTCGAACGAAATGGAATTCGATCGGGAACTATCAGTATTAATGGGGCTACTGGAAGAAAGAATGTAAAACTGGCTGATTCAGCAAACGGAACGAATCCGGATGTACTGGAGGTACCGTAAGTGGTATTCGGGTAAGAAGAGATAACGGCGAAGGGACAGGAGATGATAAAAGGTACTTGATGGGTGTTAGAAAGGGAAGGGCAGAGTATGCGGAATGACTCCTTATGTGGAAAACTACTGTACGCAGCATAGCTTCTTTTAGGCACGTACATGAGTGAACGCAGTGGGTATATATGGCAGTTGGAGGAATTACGACGAAAATGGTCTATATATTCACCATGTGAGGGTTGCAGATGAGGATGAAGTTGACAAGTGACACCGTAGTCAGCGTCAACAGCAAGGATGAGGAGGGTGCTAATAGGCGATATCAATGCGAGAGTTGGAAATAGAACTGAAGTGATTGGTAAATGTGGGGTATACATGTAAGCTAAGGGGAATGGGAAGCGTTTGTTGGACTTCTGTGCTAGTTCGTGTTTCGCAGTTACGAATACATTCTATTCACATGGGAGGCTAGGAGTACCAGATCCATAAAATAGACTATGACTTAACCGACTTTAAATTCAGGAATTCTGGTAGGAATGTATGAGTTTTTCGGGGATTTTTCGGAGATCCAAACCACTATCTTATCTGTAGTGAACAAAGTATCTCTGGGACTAGGATAAGGAAAGTGAAATATGTCTGAAAACGAATAAGAGTAGAAAATATCCAGGACGATGAAATTAGACAGAAGTACATGGATATGATTAGTGAGAAGTTTTGACAGTGGGCAGTAAGCAGGTTCAGGGTATAGACAGAGAATAGGTGGCATACAGGGATGCTGTAGTAGAAAGAGCAAGGGAAGGCCTAGGAACGGCTACGGTGTGCGTAAAGGTGGGGAAAAGCGAACATCTTGGTGGAATGATTAAGTGGCAGCAGCTTATTAACGTAAAAGGGGGGCTTATCAGAAATGGCTCTAAACAAGGGCCGATGCGGACAGGGAATTTTACGTAGTTGATGGAACAAACCATGGGAAGATTTTGGTAATAACCTGGAAAGGCTATGTCAAACAGCAGCCAAAACCTTTACGGACAGTAGAAAAGAATCTTAGGAAGTAAAGGAAAGAGGAAATGGGCTGTGTTTAGGATAATTCAGGTGAACTCATAATAGATCCCAGGGTATCACTGGAGAGGTGCAGGGAATATTTTGAAAACCTTCTTACCGTAAAAGGAAATCTTCCTGGTGGTGTCGCGCACAACCAAGCTAATGGGCAGGCAGAAAGTGATGTTGGTGACATTATGCTTGAGGAAGTTGAAAGGATGGTAAATAAAGTCCATTGAAATAAAGCAGCAGGAATAGATGAAATTAGACCCGAAGTGGTGAAGTATAGTGGGAAGGCAGGGATGAAATGGTTTCATAGAATATAGTAAGATCACAATGGCGTGTTGGTAAGGTACATTCAGAGTGAACAAAATCAGTTATTGAACAAGAAGGATTGCAACAACTATCGAGGTTTGATTTGATTTGATTTGATAAAGCCTTTATTTACTGTGGCGAAGTTAGGGCTCTTGGCCCTTTCTTACACTTAACCACACACATATTGTTATTATTCCATAATAATATTAAACCAATATTTAATTTATTTGTGCAATAATATATCATTTTCACACACAATCACTCGTTTCACTCATACAGGTACTGTACCTTGCTGGAAGCACTTAACGAGGAACTGCTGGTAGGAGGTTTTAAATATATTTTTTGATGCAGCATCCTTGATGTCTTTGGGAAGAGCATTCCACCATCCCGAAGCGGTGATAGTAAATGATCGATGGTATGTGGTTGTTCGGTGGATAGGTATTTCTAGGAGGGTCACTGAGCGAGTATCATGAGGATGTAAAGAACCAAGGTGACGAAAATTGCTGGAGAGATAAGCACAGATGTCTTCCGAAAGTACCTGGTACACAAGAGTATTTGCATGTAGTTTACGCCTGTCATCTAGTCGTAACCAAGATAATTGTTTATAGTAGGGAGAAACTCGAGCGTCATACCGTAAATCCATAGCATATCTAAGACAAGCATTTTGAGTGCGTTGTAGTTTTAAGCTTAATTCTTTTGTTATATCCGTAAGAATTACATCACAGTAGTCAAAAATGGGAAATAATAATGACCGAACAAGTTGAATTTTCAGTGATCGAGGGAATACATTTCTGAAACGTTTTAAGGGGTGCAAGCCACAATAAACCTTTTTGCAGATATTCTTAACTTGCGCTGTCCAGTTTAGAGTTTCCGTTATAATAACACCAAGGTTAGAAACTGATTCACAATAACATATAACAGTATTATTTAAAGTTACGGGAGGAATGCAATTTTGTTTTAAAATGTGAAGATTCTTTGATGTACCGATGATAATGGCTTGCGTTTTATGGGGGTTTAATTTAAGGTTGTTTTTAATTGCATAGCTATTAATTTGTTCAAGGTCAGCGTTTACATTACATATTGCTTGTTGTATATTATTAGTTCTAGTGTGGTAATAAATTTTCAGATCATTAGCATAAAGATGGTACTTGCAGTGCTTAATTGATCTGGTGATATCATTTATATATAAAGTGAATAGGAGAGGGCCTAGGACTGACCCTTGTGGAAAACCAATATTTTTTGTTCGCCACGTTGATTTATTAATATTTGCAACCACACACTGCCGGCGGTTTGTGAGGTAAGAATAGAAAAATTCCAGCACTTTCTGGCTAAAGTATAAGGACTGTAATTTGGAAAGAAGCAACCTAGGGTCGACAGTATCAAATGCGCTACTGAAATCTAAAAGAGTAAGTATTGTCACTTGTTTGTTGTCCATTGCATATCTAATGTCATCTGTCACTTTCAGCAGAGCTATCATGGTACTATGTTTTTTCTTAAAGCCTGATTGGTAAGAGTCGAGTAAAGCATATTTATGTAAGTACGTAAAGATTTGTTCATGTACCAGGCGTTCCAGCACTTTGGACAAGGGTGGTAGGATAGAAACTGGTCGGTAATCTGAAGGAATAGTGGGTCCATCCTTTTTTGGGATTGGGATGACGAGGGCATCCTTCCACGCCGTAGGGAAAATTCCTTGGGTTAAACAGTAGTTAATAATGTGTGTTACGATCGGCAGAATGGCGCCAATGATGTATTTGTA
This sequence comes from Anabrus simplex, assembly GCF_040414725.1. Lineage (NCBI taxonomy): Eukaryota > Metazoa > Arthropoda > Insecta > Orthoptera > Tettigoniidae > Anabrus > Anabrus simplex. Next base: position 41,978,128 of record NC_090279.1, read on the forward strand.
GAAAGACAGAGGTATGCCATCATGTCCAGCAGCATTTGATCTGAGAGAATACATAACTCGTTTTACGTCATTTATACCAACCTCTTTAAACAAAAATGTATCTTGAATTGGCATAAAATGAATATTATTATTATTATTATTATTATTATTATTATTATTATTATTATTATTATTATTATTATTACTGTTATAAAAATTATTATTATTATTATTATTATTATTATTATTATTATTATTATTATTATTATTATTATTATTATTATTATTATTATTATTATTATTATTTGCTCTTACAGTGGATTCGGCCGACGTGAAGTGTAAATTTAAGTCCTCAAGGGATACATTCGGCGCCTGCCTTAGTAACTTTCGACCTATACCCATCGTTCGTAATTGTTTCCATATTTCTGTCGAGTTCTTGCATTTCGATACTTGACATATGTGTTTATATTTACTGTTTCTGATTAAATGTTTAACCCTGTTGCGGAGAACGCGGTAATTTTCAAAGTCATTAGCATTACCTGTTCGTTTAAACCTTCTGTACCACGAGTCACGCTTTGCCATTTCTGATTTAATCTCACTAGTCAACCACGGAGAAGGTGGTCGAGTCACCCGAATCTCTTTCTTGGGAGCAAATCTGTCATACAGTTCTAACACCAGATCAGATAGTTTATTTATTTTTACGCCAATATCATCCATGTGTAAAATATCGTTCCACGGCAGATAATATGCTTCGTGTCGTATTCCTTCCTTGTCCAGATTTTTTATATCCCTGCGTGTTATATATTTAGTCTCATATTTTGGCATCTTTAATGAATAGCAGACATATATTAGATCATGGGTAGAAATACCTGGCATTGCAAGCTGTCCGTGATTTAAAACTTTCTGAGTATTGTTAGTTATGATCAAGTCAATCAAAGTATGAGTCGTCCGGTTTACTGTATGTAGATGGTTAGTAGCATTTAGAGGTAGGATGTTCAGGTCTAAGCTAAAGAACATATTTTGTAAGTGCAATGAGTCGTTTGTCGCAGTCAGCAGATTTGTATTAAAATCTCCAAGTATAATTATATTTTCGTACAGTGGAATTAACTTGGCTAAGCAAATTTCAAGGTCCGATATATGTCTTACGTCTGGGGGTTTATAAACTACTCCGATCAGTACTTTTTGATTGTTAGCCAAAACTTCTATAAACATAAACTCAGGTCGACTGGGAATTGTCTGGTCTGAAGTAGCCACTATTTTACTTTTGAGGTCATTACGACAGTATATAGCACACCTTACCCCTATACGTTTACTTCGCTCTAGACGGTGTAAAGTTATGTTATTTAATTCAACTAGGCCTGAGTTTAGTGAGGGTTGTAACCAAGTCTCAGTTACACATATGCAGTGCAAGGTATTATTATCATGAAAGAGGGATTGTATTTCGTCAATGTGAGCCATTTACGATTGCGCGTTAATATGACAACACTGTAGGGCTCGCCGATATCTTGAAAGACTTTCCCTGAGAATGTTTCCCACTCACGCTGTTGAAGGGTAGGGTGAAGGGGGCGACTGGGGAGGGGGTGGGAGCGGGTCACGGACATCAAGATCACTACAATCGGTAGAAATAGCACTTGTATTGTGACTAGCCATTATCTAGAAAAGACTTCTGCTTACTCACCTTGTTTTCACCGCAAGTACTTCCAGGGGCACAATCACATTCACTCACACACATACACGCACATTTACTTAAAACTACAACATTATCAATTAATGCCATCTCAGTAATGAGTCCGTATCAATGCTCACTCGTGTTTTACATTAAACTAACAAGTTGTACCATTGTAGTAATTAACACCTTTCGTCCATTGTCATATAGCACAACAATGCGACCGTCCTGGCTCCAGACACGCTTTAAGCCAAAGTGATCTCGTGCACGATTTAAAATGTTTTTCCTGGTACCCGTGAGCGATTCCGTCAGGAGAAGGTGCGTGCCTTTTAGCCGACGTTTAGCTCTCCAAATGCGGTCACGATCCTGGTACCTCAGGTACTTAATAATCAGTGGGCGTTTACCCGTAGCGACCACATCAGCCGTTGTTTGCTTCGGAACACCTAGGCGTTGGCAACGGTCAATGTCTGACATATTAAGCTCGATATCCAGTTTTTCTTTAATAGTTGATAATACTTTAGCGTACACGTTTTCACCTGGTGCTTCCGGGACGCCATGCAAAATTAGACAGTTTCGGCGGCTGTATTGTTCCGCTTCGTCCATCCGTTCTCTTTGCTCGTCCAGCTTTTCCTCTATTTTTAAAATATTGTTTTTTATGTCTTTCAGTTCACCAGACACTTTCTCTTGAAACGCACAGGACTCCTCCTCCAGCCGCTGTAGTTTCTCCTCCCGGTTGGCGCTGCTGGTCGCCTCCTTGAGTTGGGCGCGAAAATGCTGCATCGCATCTTCAATTGAACTACATCCCGTAGCGTCATGATTTTTGTCAGTATTGGGCGGTGATTGTTAAAACTATGGAGATTAGGTCGCGAATGGCACTTAGTTGCTGTTTATCTTGCAGATTTACGAGTTAGCCTTGACACACACTTTACACTATGACTGAGCTCTCCGCCATTTTTCTTTTTCACTAGCATAGCAAGCAAAATCTTGGCATCTTGGAAGGGAGGGTGCGATCAGTGGTTGAGAGGAAGTTGGGAAGTTGGATGAAAAACAGTGTGATTACAGAGCCCGGAGGGGCTGTCAAGATCCGATGTTCAGTACGCACCAGGTAAATGTAAAAAGCTACGATATGAATAGATAGATGTGTTTATGTTTCGTAGATCTAGAGAAAGCATATGAGAGAGTACCGAGGGAAATGATGTTCACCATACTGGGTTAGATTATTGAAATCAATCAAAGGCATTCATGATGACAATTTGGCTGCAGTGAGAATTGATGGTAGAATTAGTTCTTGGTTCAGGATACTTAACATGGATTAGACAAGGCTGTAATATTTCACCTATGCTCTTCGTCGTTTACGTGGATCATCTGATGAAAGGTATAATTTGGCAGGGAGTGATTCAGTGAGGTGGAAATGTAGTAAGCAGTCTGGCCTCTGCTGACGACTACGTCTTAATGGCAGATTGTGCCGAAAGCATGCAGTCTAATGTCTTGGAACTTGAAAATAGGTGCAATGAGTATGGAATAACAATTAGCCTATCCAAGATTAAACTGATGTCAGTAGGTAAGAAAGTCAACAGAATTGAATGACAGATTGGTGATACAAAGCTAGAACAGGTAGATAAGTTTAAGTATTTTTGTTATGTGTTCTCCCAGGATTACATATCAATGTATATCAACAAAGACAAGACTTATTGTATTGATTAGGTGGTCAAATTAATAAATTAACTTATTGTTATTATTATTTCCCCAGGATGGTAATATAGTAAGTGAGATTGAATCAAGCAGTAGTCAAATACAGCAGAGGCAATATGCGACACTTCCGGATTTAGCCTTGATTAAATGGGAGACAAGTCGCAAGTTGCGCTCCTAGTGGCGTGACCTAAAAATTCGCGCTACATTCAAATATCAATGGAAATGTATATAAGGAAATGGACAAATAAATTACGTCCTGAAAGAAAGTGTTACTAAGATATTAACTTCAAAGTTGCAAAAGCAATTCTGGATAAATGAATGAAGAATTATTTAATAAGTTATTATTTAAAGACTGAAATTAGACATATAATCAAGATGTTAAATGGACTGCTATGAAAGGGCTTGATTTTTCATTTATGCATTACTTTTTTAGCTTTAGCATTCTTGCCTGAAGGTTCACGGCTAGATTTGTCTTTTTTTCTCATTTAAAAGCATAGTATGTTCACACTAAAACGCTTGTCAACAAAAATATCGGCACATTCCTTACACATGATTCATTGAATTTAAATTTCAGAGCTGGACAATTTTCCTATTAACTTGAAGCCTTCTAACAGAAAGAAAATCTATAAATTTAGCCTCAAAAACATTCAAATTTTCCCTATAAGCAATACTTGGCACAATGCCATTTCATTAAGGTAAAGCAAATTTGCGTCATCATAGTGTTTCAACAAAATATGTACATTTCTTAAATCACCCATATTTTCTTCAGTGCTTGACAACGCATTACGGCATCCATATGGGGTAACTTGGAACACAACTAGCCACGCACATATGCATATGTATTTTCCTGAATTAAATCAAACCCACAGATCACACCTACAACAACACATCGGTGTTGAAGGTTAACTGCTACACTATACAATAAAATAAGCTTATTATACTTTTTAGCCTGTTCAAATGTGGGTCGCGCAGGTCACAAGTTTAGGAAGTACTATAAAAATATCTTTGTAACTGGAAGAATATATATATCCAAACACAATATTTATTACATTTTCTTGTTATGAGGGAAACGGAAGAAAGGCCGCGAATCCTTCTGCACTTCATAGTTATTACAGCAAAACACTGCTAATACTGTATCTTTCCACTCATATTGAGAGGAGATATAAAGGAATGACACACGCTACTATTTACGTATCCCATATATGCCCACGGCCCCATTTTTGGGGCAGCTTGAATTTTATTTTTATATTTCAAGGAATTTCTTCTTGAGGTAAGTTTGATGTTATATTTCAAGAGGGTTGGCATTGGTGGATAAGACCTGGGTCCCTGCCAACACACAACTGCTTCAACAGAACAGTTATTCGTTGTTGACTATGGCTCATTGTGAACATGCAACATGACCTCTCAGAGCAAGTAAGTATTTTAATTATTATTGATAATTATTAATATGTTTGTGTGATTCCTTATGGTATATAACCTGCATAATGTTGCTGTAATAGAATATCGCTGGTTATTTGTAATTTGAGTACTGTTTTTAGTCATTTCTTTCAATGCCCCAAAAATGGGGCAATGGCCATGGGCGGGTACACCATATTTTATGATACAATCTTTACGGCAGCATATGTTCTACTGACTAAAATACCTTGTGGTATGATATGTAGATATACACGAGTTACAGATTCCCTATCCTACGCCTTAACTGGTTATAAAACACAATGCATCGAGTAATCCAGCAAAAATGTTGTAAAAATAACGGAACAAATGATTGTAGGCTACCATCTGCATTATATCAGTATTGTTACCTACTGTAGATATATCGTTAAAATATTTTCACGTGTTTCTTATAATATTTTAGGTCGACCATCGATGAAGTCTTGGCGATTTTTGAGAGTGACGACCAAAAATTTGCAAGTGCTACAAGACACTCTTGTCCCCCCTAAAATCATCTTCATAGTGATGAAGAAAGTGGTGACGAAGATGGAAACATCAATAATCTATCTGGGAACAAACTTTGAGCTGAGGGAAAGCTGCGGGCTACTCTCGTTACTGAAAACGGATTTGAAGAAGTGGTATTGGGAGTACCTGAGGTTCGGGATGATACAACTAGCCGTGCTGACCAAGTAGCATCATCAGGTAGTCACAATGAACAGACTACATCCTGAGCTATTTCTAGTGATAACTACATGTTATCACCTCCCCGAAAAAAGAAAACATTGCCACCAACACGTAGGTGGGAACATGTTGATATACCCACTAAACCTGAACACTAGAAACCTAGGAAAATACACCAATCGTCCTGCAATTGGTAGACCTCTGAAACCTGTGAAACGGCGCGTGCAGGATGAAGTGCGGTTGGATGGTGTTGGAGATATAATAATATCAAACCCAACCCAGAATGCCATAAGAACACTACTAAGAAATGTAGAAAATGTGATGTGGGCTGCCATGTTAATTGCTTTGAGAAGTTCCATTGTAAAGTGACATAAAGCAAGTGACATCTATCAAACGTTCTTGTGTGTCTACGTTTATAATGGTGACAAATGGAAATAATTTAACAATCTCTCTAACTTGGAACACTATTGTTTGTTTATTTGACGAGTTTTATAGTTTGTATTTGTATTTCTTGTGATATAATTGAATGTGTGAACGTAGTAAACTTCTAGTCGAAAGGGAAAGTAATTTGCTTTACATGTACCCTCCCATGTCCACCGCCCCATTTACGGGGCGGCACTTTCCTCACGACTGGAATAGGAAAAACTTATTTTTCATTTTTTACAACATCATTGCATCCATTTGACCATTTGATGTGAAGATGGAAGATATTCAAAACGGAAAAGAAAAAGGTGGGCATATATGGGTTGTCAACTTAATGCAAACGCATAAATAACGCCAAAAAACTTCGGAAACATATACACGTGCTCTAATGACAGAATCAGTAACGCCCAGGTCACCCTGGTAGAGGAAGCTCAAATCGCTATCCCTCGATATGTCGCAGAGTGTTGCGTATCGTCTCCACTGTATTTTGTGTATTAATGCTAATGCAGTGAGCTGGCAGTAGCGATAAAGAGTGTTCTGGAAGAAGGAAGTCAGCTCCCGGACGAAACTGCCTTTACATCGGTGTGTTTCCAGACCATATTTTCTTCACGAGAGCGGGAGCCGGGTAGACTCAGGATATCTTATTCATGACTTAGAAGTAACAGACATGAAAATAGCGAGAAATATTGCTTTTACAAATAGGTGGGAACAATGGCAGGAGAGTACTCGGAACAAGCAGATAAAGTCTAAGTTAAGAATGAACTCGATGGATGAAGCTGTACGCGTAAACCATCTTCGGTGGTGGGTACATACCGTATGCGACGAATGGAGGAGGATAGGTTACCTAGGAGAATAATAGTCTATATTATGGAGGGTAAGAGCAGTAGAAGGAGACCAAGTTGACAGTGGGTTGACTGAGTTTCTAATGATTTAAAGATAAGAGGTATAGAACTAAATGAGGCCACGGCACTAGTTGCAAATAGAGGATTGTCGCGACGGGCCGTTTTGGTAAACTCACAGAGGCTTGCAGATTGAACGCTGAAAGGCATAGCGGACTATAATGATAATGCATATATATATATGTATAAAAACCGTAAGGTTTTATTTCCGTTAGTGTACGAAGAATTGGATCGTAAAGTTCAAACAGTTGACCCCTCCTTCCATGGCTGTCCACGGTACGTTAAGACTTATGGACTTGCTTTCGAGTTTTTTTTTTTTTTTTCTCCCGTGGAGACTCCTCTCTTATAGATCCTCTTCGAGCCAGACATAGCGTAACATTGCACCCAGTGTTGCCAGTGCTCTTTCCAGTAAGTGTCCCATCCTACAGTTGTAGACATTAGGGAATGTTAAACTACAACTCTCCCCACAGATGTGTATTCTAGTGTATATGCTTGTTACAGTGTGATTTATTACAATTATTGGAACTGGGTGATATAACAAGCCCATTCACATTTCAATAGAAGAAGTGTCGCATACTGTGCAGTTATCACTAGTAATACATCCTTTCCTAAATTCAGCCTGTTTTACTGACTGTTACAAATCAAATTTGTTCTTCAAGAGTTTGTTTTAAGTGATTAAACAACATTCAAATACCTGGTTTTGTTTCGAAGTGGCTGGTATGTCGTTATATAAGGCACGTATTAGCCAATTCTACAGCTTATTAAGTGAGTTACGGATTTTCTTCATTGAGGAATTGTGATTTCTATCATTTTACACTGTGTCCACAACCTCTAACATATACTGTCGGTAATGTTCAAATTCAGTAATCTAATTTTGCTAAATGTATAGATTTCAATTGGGAAAATTAGAAGTTAATACTAATCTTTCTCAGTTTCAGCATTCTACATATTTTAAATATTTAATGTTATCAATTTTCTTTAATTTTATTTCTAATTAAGCATGAAAAATGAATACGCATATAACTAGCTTGCTTTTTAGAAAACTCCCAGCCTTTGCATTGCAAGGGCCTGCAAGTTGTGTGTAGGCTATTAGCCAGGGTGCGAAATCCGCGGTGGGGGGGGGGAAGGATGTCTCCCCCACCGATGATTTTATCTTAGAGGTTCACCCCCCCAGTAAAATTGTCCGGGGGTTCCTTTCATTATAAAATAAACAGGCAAATGTAGAACTGATAATTTATTACCAGTACTGAAATTAATGATTTTCACTGGGCATATATTCATGAAAACATCAGAAATAATTCAAATGACTGCCAGACCTTGAGCAATTATACAACGCAGCAGTGACAACTCCGCACCTGCAGCCTATTGTTGATGTTTCACGCTGGCAAGTCCATCCTCCCTTGTCATTGCTATAAGTAGCTCGAGTTTAAACCACACCTGTACTTCTTGAATTGGGTGTGTTTCCTATAGGTATCAGTAGGCCAATATTCACTTGAGCAGGGTACAAACTGACAAACTTGTTCAGTCAACACATAGCCCTGGTAGAGGAAAGTTCCATTGAAAAAGCAATAAACCATGGAAACTCGTACCTCGTCTGGCCTTTCCTAAGATAGCGACAGTCTCTCTTAAACTTCTCAGCTGATTGGAATAACGTTCTAATGTTTATCATTCCCGTTATAACAGCAAAATTCAAACAAAAAGATATCAAATTTACATTTTTCTGGGTGGAGAGGGTAATTTAAATACAGGGGAATTGTAACCCCCCTCCCCACCAGGTACTGCCTGAAAAAATTAGTAGTTAAGCCCTATGTTCCTTCTCCCCCCACACCACTTCTTTCAGATTTCGCACTCTGGTAGTGGCAATATATCGTACATCTAAATTTTGTGGAATGAGGAATTTTTTCTGGAGAGCAACGCAGATGAAGAAATGCAGATGGTAATTTCAGAAAGAAATTGCGATATGTAGGGTGTAATTTTAATTATTATTTTGCTCTGTTATTTACCTTTGTGTGCAATTTTATTGTGATGCTATGAATGTTGAGTTGTTCTTTACTTTGTATGTCACAACATATGGTGGTAGGGTTCAAAATCTTGAAAGGTTTCTATTTAGGTTATCTGTATCTTGTTATATCAGTGTTGTTATGGAGATTCTTCTGTATCACATCGTTACCCCACAGCAGCTGTATCCGGTATTTATTCGTGATGATTTAGGTAACAGTTGGCTTCCTCTCTGATTTATTGGTGTGCAAAGGATTTTCAGGGGTGAGTGACGGTGAGTTTGCATGGGGTCGAGTCCTAGGATCGGCAGTCGTGAAATACGTTTCCGTGGTTTCCCCATTTTATCATTAATTAACCTTAATTAACGCTGCTGTATACCTATTCTTATCCCTTTCCCTTGGAGTTGTTAGTGCAACATGAGACTGCTAGCAGGAATGGAAGAACAATCTTCAGGAATAAATTCTGGCTGTGGAAACTGTAAAAGGTAGTTGCTTGAAAGTAAATTCAGTAACATATTATTAGAATAACCTGTGATGGCCAGAACAAGTAAACATGGCACTCTTCAGTATTGTCCCCTCCGGTGAAATATACAAAATACAATTGATCATAGTTTTGTGAATAGATATGTGTTTACATAGAAATCTGTTCCCTGGCAAAGCATAAGAATCAACTCAATTAGCTACAGGAACAAAGCTTGTATTACCTGTAGGAGAAATTTTAGTACTGTATTCATTGTTAGCGCAGTATGTTTACATTTACAGTAAAATATAACAAAGTGACTAGCGAACACTGCTATAGGCACTACTCGAGGTATTCAACATAGATAATTTTTGTGCCACCTGGGGAACAATAAAAACTGCTAAACATTTAAACCACTCATTTGACACGGAACTCCCTACAAGGGGCACTCTGGTAAACATCACTCGGTTGTGTCATTAGACAAGACATGCATAGAAAAATATAGAAAAGGCACATAAGTAAAGGTCGGTGGCATTGTTCAATGAAATGAGCTGATAGCAGTATTGTATACATTTTTGTCTTTATTTCAAGAGAATTTCCTTTGTTTTCCATTTCCAGTCTTCTGGGTAGAAATGTGAATCAAGAACCTCCTCAGTTTTACTCTCTCCACCACTCCTTTCCTTCCTCAATTTTTTTTTTCTACCTTTACTCCACTCTTCTCTGTACTCTCCTTACTGTAGCCATTCACCCCTTTCTGGGCATTCCCTGATGTCTTTCTCCTATGTCTTTCTCTGTAAATACTTACTGTGGAACTCTATCCTCTTCCATTCTCATCATTTGTCCATACCATTTCAGCTTATGTGTCTCTATCTTGCCTTTCAGTTCAGGGAATCAAATTCACTCCCTCATTTCTATGTTTCTGAATTTATCCCTTTATGCCCTCCCTATTATTTCTCTAAGGAATTTCATCTTGGCCTCTTGCATTCTGTGTTCATCATGCTTTTTTATTGTCCATGTGCCTGGTTCATATGTCAAAATTGGTGTGTAATACATTGGTTGCAAAATTTTCTTGCATTCTGTTGAACATCCCAGTTACAGACTATACATCTCACACATTGTTAAAACTCATTGGCTTGTTCAAATCTCTATCCAATTTCTTATTTTATTTACCCATCTTCTTCAATTATTCTCCCCGAATACTTGAAGCTTTCCACAACTTCTAATGGTCTTCCAATTACTTCAATATTCCCACTTCCTTCTCTATTACCTCTTGTCACCACTATTATCGTACCCTTTTCCACACGTATTTTCATTCCATGTTCCTCCATCTCCTGATTCCTTGCATTAACTTGTTCTTCTGCTTCCATTTCATCTTCTCCACATATTACTGTCTTATCTGCAAAGAGTGAGGCCTTTGCCTCCTTGGTTCCCATTTTTGTAGTATACTCTTATGGATTTCATCCACGATTGTAATGAAGATTGGAGGGGATAAAACACATCCTTTTTGAAGTCCTGTTTCTACTTTGAACCAGTTTGTTTGTCCTTTCATAGTATTCATACTACTTACTCACTATTCGTTCATGGCTTTTATAATTGGTTCTTCACCTCTCCCTGCCTTCTTTTTTATCAATGCATCTGAGACCACTTGCCATGGTACACTGACATATGCCTTCTCAATATCGATAAATATCATCACTGAATCCAGCTTAAATTCCCATCTGTTCTCCATCATGTTCTTTGGGTTCAACAGATTGAAAACTTTTAAAATTATTTACACTGAGTAAGGAGTATGACACCGTATGGAAGCGAAACACAGATAATAACTGGTGCCAAGAGAAACAGAGTTGAAGCTTTTGAAATGCCGTGTTATCAAAAGTTCTTGAAGATCAGATTGATAGAAAATGTCTTAAATAAAGAGATAGTGAATAAGCTGAATGAGAGAAGAATGATTTGAGAGAATTTGATCCTGGGAAGGAAAATTTTGATAGAACATATCTCAAAGAACTGTGAACTTGTTCAGTTAGTTTTGAAGCTGATTGCAAAGGATAAAAGTGGTAGGAAGATTCCGGTATATGGAACCGGGTGATCAGAGTGATATGCAAACCGTACAGTCACTGAAGTTTCAAGAAAAGTCATCTTGTGGTTTCAGTTCCATATAAAACTGTATAGCTAATAATATGGAATAAGGTGTCATGTAATACTAGGGGTCCTATGACTATGATCTTGATATCGACAGATAAGTTAAATTATATTATGGAAGTGATCACTGTTTTAGAAATCATGCAAAACTGTAGGTCCTTCGCTTTGATCGAATTATTAGTCATAGAAAACTTGATACCGGGCGAGTTGGCTGTGCGCGTAGAGGCGCGCGGCTGTGAGCTTGCATCCGGGAGATAGTAGGTTCGAATCCCACTATCGGCAGCCCTGAAGATGGTTTTCCGTGGTTTCCCATTTTCACACCAGGCAAATGCTGGGGCTGTACCTTAATTAAGGCCACGGCCGCTTCCTTCCAACTCCTAGGGCTTTCCTATCCCATCGTCACCATAAGACCTATCAGTGTCGGTGCGACGTAAAGCCCCTAGCAAAAAAAAAAAAAAATGAAAACTTGAGGTCCTATAGGTATGATCACAATATTAACAGTCGTGTAAATTTTTGGGTTTTTTGGTATTATCATAATATTGATGGTCATGTAAAATTCCAAGCTTGTTGCTTAGTCTGTTAACAAAACCCATAAGTATCAATGACATAGGTAATATATTTTTCTGGCTTATGTTTCAGTGTAAGGTCATTGGAAGTAATCAACCTTCCCAGTACCTTCTAACTACTTCAGTTTGCAGTGCAAAATGGACCTAGAAGCAAAGATCAAAGAGGAACCAGCCTGGCTTGAAGGAAAAACAACTGCATCACTTGTAAGTCTCATTCCAGATAACTTTATAGAGGTCAGGAATTAACCCTTAATAGCTGAATAAGTTTGGCAGGGGCATAATTTTCTATGTGCTTCCTCAGTATTAACACCAGCAGTCACCAATTGCTGAATGAGCATCTATGCGTAGTACAACTCTGTTTTGTTTATTTGTCTGGGAATACACCACTACACGCTACACAAAGCTGCCAACTCTTAGGAACTTAAGGTTATGCTTGGATTAGTCTGTACTTTTTGCTGTCAGTATTGTAATTACTTTGGTTTAGGTGTTGCACCTTCCTTATTTTTCCCCTTTGATTAGAATAGATGATGGTTGGTTGATCTTACCTTTTAAAAAACTTATATCCCCCTACTACTGCACCATCATTAGCACCACATGTTGAAAATTATTACTCCTACCATAATTAGTGTAGAAGTTAAAACACAAATTTTCATTACTGTTTTTGAGCCTGGATACACCAGTCTGCTAAACGAAATGTTAACACCGGTGTGTTTATTCTGGTTTACCCTCACATCCACAATGTGCTGGAAGATATTATGTGTTTTAAGGAATGAGCAGATTTGCCTATGACATACGAGGGATGAAATAGCTCAAAATCTGAATGTACGTTCTCCCAAAATGAGTAATATGCTCAGATGTTGAATTATTCTTGAAAGACAGAATAGTGATTAGCTCATTTTATTCCTCAAATACAGGTCAGATTCTATGATATATACAGTAGAGAACCATGTCTAAGGGCTCTAGAATGTATGAATTCTGAGAATAATTTCTTTTCTGTGCCCCTTCTTAGTGGGCTCTGACACTTTAAGGACTTAAGGCACATTAAACGGAATTTTTTCTTTCCTCTTACACATTAATTCCTTGTCCTTTTTGTGCATCCTTTTCATCCATTCCTTAGTTCAGCTACTGTTCTCTTCTGTATTGAATGTAAGAAGTTGGTATGTTCTAGAACTTGATACTTTAATTCACTTTTATTAGTTACTTAACTTACATTAGAATATAAGCTTTTAATCACAGTCCCTCCCCCCTTTAATGCTGACAAGGTTTTATGAATCCAAGAGTGAAATTTAAAAGTCTCGTAGTAGATCATAAAAGATCTTCTGAAACTGCAGATATACACTCCAACACTGCTGATTCTCCACTGACGGTGTCCTCATCCCCTCAGCTCCTCACAGAACACTACATAACATGCTTATAGTAGTAAAATATTTCATTTCTAGCTGCTTTGACCTTGGGCTACATCACATCTTTCACTGTTACATGACTGTGGTAAGTCTGCTTTCATGTATATGTTTTTTATTTTACACTTGGAAGCATTGAAATATGCTGTTTGAAACAGGACTGTATTAATGTTTTATGTAGCCCCTGTGATCTCAGCAAAACTATAGTAGAGAATGTGATTCCATTATTTCAAGTAATTTTGATCTGTCTATAAACAAACTCTATGCCGAGAACAAAAAATCATTTAGAAATGTAACGCTTCTAATTGGTTCAGACAACTTTTATGATTTGATTGATATGATTGAACATATGAAAACAGTTCATACAATTTAGTGTTTATGCCTATGTCTGCTTCCTTCCAAAATTCTGTGTGAGATAGCCCCAATTCCATCTCTGGTATTATATCTTCTGGTATGGCTAGATAATGTTTCGCATTTTATATTTTGTTCTCAGTCTCATCCTTCCTCTGACATAAGGAGTGAACAAGAATAGTAACACCATTCTCTTTGGTTATAACAATCCTCTGCTGGTAGAAATCTTCCTTAAACATTAGCGAAATTCTGAAAGTAACTGTAACACTGGAAATTAATGAATTAACATGCTCATTTGTTAGTGACTGTATTTGTAGATGTGTGTTATGAGCATACCTAATATATCTTATTTTCCACAGGAAAATTTTGAACATGTATCAGAAGTGATAGCTCTGAAAGAAGAAGTTAAATCAGAGTTAACCGAGCCAGAGTCATCGCAGGAAAACTCTCTTGAGGTAATGTACATAATTTGATAAGCCATCATCTGATAATGGAAATGGGTAGAAAATGGCTCAACAGATACCGGGGTTTGATCCATCTTTTTAGTGCACATGATTGATAGTCCTACTGATAATATACTTTTTTATGAGATGACTGTTTACATACCTAGTTTTCACTTTTCTTTCAAGTTTTTCCACTATCTTGCGTTATGAATTGTGCAGCAGTTAGGATTATTCCAAAGACCTCTACTCTATGTCATTTGGGACTCGGTATCATTCCTACTAATACTTTTCAATTCGTTAATTAGTTTTGAACAAAAATAGCTGAAAGATACATTCTTTTGTTACTGTTACAGGATATTTTACTAGTTGTTTCCAAATGAAACACCTTTGTTATCTTATTGATTATATTAATAATTGTTTTCTAAATAATACAGTAATTTATTGATACAAGTTGCAGGTGACATGCTTGTTTACTGTGATTGTTCGCTTGTATACTACACACATTGTAGCCATCTCTTGGCAAGTGAAAAATATTCCTTTTCTCCCTAATGTGGTCTGTGGTGGTACTAGTCCATTGTGACTTATAATATTTGTACTGGGAGGTGCACCTCAACCCGCGCATTGAAAAGAAGCGCCTTAGGGAACACTATCTGTCGAACAAAACTTGAAACTGCTAATGCATAAAGTTGGGACATTCATCAGAAGATGTCACTACTGAATAACTGAGTATGTTATTTTAACGTTTCCTAAACTGACTGGATTTGTTTGTTTTGTTTTGGTGTACATCAAAAAGTTTGAATTTTTCTCCATAGATGTCCCCACAAAAAGCTACGGTCATGTATTCTGGTGCAAGGTGGAATAATTACTGATTTAAAGAAGTTTTGGGTTTATAAGTTTCCTCAACTAAATTTACTTTCATTTATTTTGATACTTCAATGTTTTGCAACACTTCCTTCTCATCTCGCCAGCTTTGAAGTCTGGCCAATCACAAATTTTCTGTATTTATTTTTCAGCCAATCATAAGCTTCTTGTAACTTTTTGAGTATCAAATAAAATGATAGGGTGTGGTCAGATTTTGCCCAGAGCCTTCTTGAACCCTCCCCTCGGGTATAAAAGCCGCGACTTTTTCTAGTTACCTTGTCTTAATTCTCGTCAAATTTCTGAGTGTGTGTTAAGACAGGAGGCCTAATTCTTTGGCAGGCAGAACGTCAGCCCAGGTAATGGCCACCAGTTTTCTATATCTGTAGCTATCTCCTTAAACTCACAGGAGAGGAAGCTTCTAATGTTTAACTATGTAATCATCTGTTTTCAAAAATGTAAGCTTTCATTCTGCTAATGTAAAATTTCATACAGACTTAAACTGTAAATTGGGGATAGAGAGTGTGTTACCCACTCAAATTCCCCTTCAGTTTATCTTGAGGTGACTACAATTTTGTAACCTTTTTCTTCTGTAAATCACTCATTAACTTCTCTTTCGAGTCACCTCAGTTGTGTAGAATTAGTCTCTGCATCATCGGGCCACAAGCCCAAGTAGGGTTTCAAAAGTTGGTTTTCAAGGAGTCCAAGTTTACGACTGCATACATTTTGAGTTTGGACCAGTAATATAACCTGTTGTTCTCTTCCATGAAGGTCCAGAAGTATGGGTACTAGATACCGCTGTGTAAAGGAATTGTAGGTTGTGCCTAGAGATGCCAGAAATTGTATAGTTTTGTGTAATGTTTCCTTGAGTAGGCTGTAATGAATTGGGAGCACAGCATCCTTGGTTGAATTTAAAGAGCATGTAAACTCTTGTCTGATATTGGTGCAATTTTCAGTCGGGCCTTTGGAAGGCCGTATGTGTAACGTTTGGAGCAAGGTGCTCTGGAACTGTGTCTTGGGAGATATCTCTCATTATCTAACCAAACGCAACATTAGTGATGTTGTAAACTTGTAAATTGGAGCTGGAAGCTCAAAACTTGTAATTTCCAACCTTGGATTTCTATTCTTGTTTGCTATTTTGTACCTGATATTTTGTTCCTTGACCTAGTGAAGAATTTTGTTAAATTTGAGATCTGAAAAGAAATGTAACCTTTGTTTTAAAGTTTATCTTTGATATCGTAGATAGACCCATTAATGCTGACACCTTCTTTCACCTCTCTGCGTTCCACAGATAATCTCGGAACAATATGACTTAAACATGCAATGAATAAATAAGCCATTGAAGAGTTACCTTGCCTTTCTGTTTCATACTTCGTAAGGGATAGTGTTTGTGAATAGACCTTGTAAGTTCACCATTACTCACCTGAACATTCGTTACATGAATAATTCATCATTACCAGGTTGCACATTTGATCACTGTCATCGTCCACTTCATAGCATGCGTGTCATCTTCTTTTACTATGACTATGTTGCTATGGGGTATTTCATTGCCCATTTATTAAGATATTCATTTCACCATCTCATCCAGGAGTTCTGGGTTAGCTGCTGAAAATATAGCCATGTGGGCAAGGTTGTGATGAGAGAGGAAGTATAATCATGACCAGAGAGTGTAGTAATTGGCTCTCCTATAAGGAAATTGGTTGTAGTTAGGTAAGAAGTGTCAAAAGGTTCATCATTTAGCTTTGGTGAGAGGATGTATATGTTTCAAGAATGGTACATTCTTTGTTGGTGAAGCGATAAGAATCCATCACTTGTCTGGGGCGTTAAATCAGACTCATGACAGCTACTTTCTAGATTCCACCAAAGTGTGGTGTTGCAGGAGGGATGAAATGCCACATCAGTCCCATGTCTGCAGTTGTGCAAAGAGTTGGTTTTCTGAGGGTTATTTTGCAGGAAGGTCTTGATTTCTGTAGCTGCTCCGTTGAAGTTTGTGCCATTATTGCTGTAAATGTTTAGGGGTTGACCTCTATGAGAACTAAGTTGATAAAGTGCGGAGAGAAATGTTGTTGTGGTGAGATCGGGTATCATGTCTAAGTAGAGAGCCTTATTAGCTAGCAGTCTGGTCTTGTTCGATTTCACACAATTTTTTTATTAGATTTGGGCCAGCATAGTCTGTTCTAGTTTTAAGGAATGGGTGCGAACGATGTAACCTTGCCGCGGTGGGGATGCTTGCGTGTCCCAATGAAGCAGATAGCCGAGCCGCAGGTGCAACCATATTGGATGGGTATCTGTTGAGAGACCAGACTAACGAATGGTTCATCGAAAGGGGGATAGCAGCCTTTCGGTAGTTGCAAGGGCAGCAGTCTAGATGATTGACTGAAACGGCCTTGTAATAATACTCAACATGGCTTAGCTGTGTTGATACTGCTACACGGCTGAAAGCAACGGGAAACTACAGCCGTAACTACCTCCCGAGGACATGCAGCTCCCTCTGCATGAATAATGTACTGATGATGGCTTCCTCCCGGGTAAAATATTCCGGAGGTAAACTTGTCCCCCATTTGGATCTCCAGGTGGGGACTACACGAGAGGGGGCGATCATCAGGAAGATGGATACTGACATTCTGCGAGTCGGAGCGCGGAATCTTAGAAGTTTGAATCGTTGTGGTAGGTTAGAGAATCTGAAAAAGGAGATGGATAGGCTAAAGTTAGATGTAGTTGGTATAAGTGAAGTACGTTGGCAGGAAGAACAGGATTTTTGGTCAGGCGACTACCGAATTATCAACACGAAATCAAACAGGGGAAATGCAGGAGTTGGTTTAATAATGAATAAGAAAATAGGGCAGCGGATAAGCTACTACGACCACCATAGTGAAAGAATTATTGTCATCACGATAGACACCAAACCAATGCCAACCACAATAGTGCAGGTCTATATGCCTACTAGTTCAGCGGATGATGAAGAAATTGAAAGAATATATGAGGAGATAGAAGATTTAATACAATATGTAAAAGGTGACGGGAATCTAATTGTGATGGGAGACTGGAATTCAGTGGTAGGCCAAGGAAGAGAAGGTAGTACAGTAGGAGAATTTGGATTGGGACAAAGGAACGAAAGAGGAAGTCAGCTGGTTGAATTCTGCACTGATCATAATTTAGTCCTTGCCAATACTTGGTTCAAACACCACAAATGACTGCTGTATACGTGGACGAGACCTGGAGACACTGGAAGGTATCAAATAGACTTCATTATGATTAGGCAGAGATTCAGAAACCAGGTGTCGGATGGCAAAACTTTCCCAGGAGCAGACGTGGACTCTGACCACAACTTGTTGGTCATGAAATGCCATCTGAAGTTGAAGAAATTGAAGAAAGGAAAGAATGCAAAAAGATGGGATCTAGACAAGTTGAAAGAAAAGAGTGTGAGGGATTGTTTCAAGGAACATGTTGCACAAGGACTAAATGAAAAGGCTGAAGGAAACACAATAGAGGAAGAGTGGAGAGTCATGAAAAATGAAGTCAGTAGGGCTGCTGAAGAAATGTTAGGAAGGAAGAAAAGATCAACTAAGAATCAGTGGATAACTCAGGAGATACTTGACCTGATTGATGAACGATGAAAATACAAGAATGCTAGAAATGAAGAGGGCAGAAAAGAATACAGGTGATTAAAGAATGAAGTGGATAGAAAGTGCAAGGTAGCTAAGGAAGAATGGCTGAAGGAGAAGTGCAAGGATGTCGAAGGATGTATGGTCCTGGGAAAGGTAGATGCTGCATACAGGAAAATCAAGGAAACCTTTGGAGAAAGGAAATCTAGGTGCATGAATATTAAGAGCTCAGATGGAAAGCCACTTCTAGGAAAAGAAGACAAAGCAGAAAGATGGCAGGAGCATATCCAACAGTTGTATCAAGGTAACGATGTACATAATTTGGTTCTGGAACATGAAGAGGCTGTTGATGTTGATGAAATGGGAGACCCAATTTTGAGGTCAGAGTTTGACAGAGCTGTGAGTGATCTAAATAGGAACAAGGCACCTGGAATTGATGACATACCCTCTGAATTACTGACTGGCTTAGGAGAAACCAGCATGGTAAGGTTATTTCATTTAGTGTGCAGGATGTATGAGACAGGAGAAGTCCCATCCGATTTTCGGCAGAATGTTGTTATACCTATTCCCAAGAAAGCCGGTGCTGACAGGTGTGAAAACTACCGCACCATTAGTTTAGTATCTCATGCCTGCAAAATTTTAACACGTATTATTTACAGAAGAATGGAAAAACAAGTTGAAGCTGAGTTGGGAGAAGATCAATTTGGCTTCAGAAGAAATGTAGGAACACGTGAAGCAATCCTGACTTTATGTCTGATCTTAGAGGATCGAATCAAGAAGGACAAGCCCACGTACATGGCATTCGTAGATCTAGAAAAGGCATTCGATAATGTTGATTGGAACAAGCTATTTATGATTCTGAAGATGATAGGGATCAGATACCGAGAACGAAAAATTATCTACAACCTGTATAAAAATCAGTCTGCAGTGATAAGAATCGAGGGCTTTGAAAAAGAAGCAGGAATCCAGAAAGGAGTGAGGCAAGGCTGCAGTTTGTCCCCTCTCCTTTTCAATGTTTACATAGAAAAGGCAGTAAAGGAAATCAAAGAGAAATTTGGAAAGGGAATCACAGTCCAAGGAGAGGAAATCAAAACCTTGAGATTTGCCGATGATATTGTTATTTTATCTGAGACTGCAGAAGATCCCGATAAGTTGCTGAATGGTATGGATGAAGTCTTGGGTAAGGAGTACATGATGAAAATAAATAAGTCCAAAACAAAAGTAATGGAGTGCAGTCGAACGAAGGCAGGTGATGTCGGAAATATTAGATTAGGAAACAAAGTCTTAAAGGAAGTAGATGAATATTGTTACTTGGGTAGTAAAATAACTAACAATGGCAGAAGTAAGGAGGACATAAAATACAGACTAGCACAAGCAAGGAAGAACTTTCTTAAGAAAAGAAATTTGCTCACTTCAGACATTGATATCGGAATTAGAAAGATGTTTTTGAAGACTTTCGTGTGGAGCGTGGCATTGTATGGAAGTGAAACGTGGACAATAACTAGCTCAGAAAGAAATAGAATAGAAGCTTTTGAAATGTGGTGTTACAGAAGAATGCTGAAGGTGAGATGGATAGTTCGAATCACGAATGAAGAGATACTGAATCGAATTGGTGAGAGGAGATCGATTTGGCTAAATTTGACGAGAAGAAGAGATAGAATGATAGGACACATCTTAAGACACCCAGGACTTGTTCAGTTGGTTTTTGAAGGAAGTGTAGGTGGTAAGAACGGTAGGGGTAGACCAAGGTATGAATATGACAAACAGATTAGAGCAGATGTAGGATGCAATAGTTACGTAGAAATGAAAAGGTTAGCACAGGATAGGGTGGCATGGAGGGCTGCATCAAACCAGTCTATGGACTGATGACTCAAACAACAACATGTCAGGGTTAAAGGCACCATTTGTGTATTTCTCATTAATTATTCCTCTATGTAACACTTTGCATAGAGTAATCAGGATCCTGATTTTTATTCCCCCAGGCGTGAGATCACGGCTGATGATGCATATGCAATGGGCGAAACATAAATTAGTATAACACGATGTAACACCTGAGATGTGTGAGTGTGGCTTCTTTCTGTTCCCCTTTCTGAAGAGATCCTAAACTTGTATCTCAGAGTGTTGAGTGCCAGGATGAAGTGGTCCAAGGTGTTCTGCCATCATAATTATATTTGTGAGGTGATACAAAATTTCTAATGTTTCCAGTCCGCTAGTATTGGAGTATTGTGCAGTCATCCACTGACAAGAAGGTGGCCTCTTGATCTATGCATGGATTAATAGTCTTTATATGAGTTGTTAGTTTCCTGCACAACATTAATATAATATTTGTGTAAAGGGTTCAACTCCGATACAAACAGTGAACTTTAATTTCACTCCGTGGGTTGTTTACAACAATCTCAGATAATTATATGTTACAAATCTCATGACTGGTCCATATTGAAATGTACATTAATTCAACGAGGTTACAAAAGTTTATTGAAATCCTCGTATTCAATACACATTGGGTTCTTAAAATTAAGAATTTCATCTTGTCATTCTAATTTAAGGGGACATGTTTCGCCCATTGCATGTGCATCTTCAGCCGTGATCTCATGCCTAAGGGATTAATATCATGATCCTGATTACTCTAGTCAAAGTGTTACATAGAGGACCGTGTGTTATAAAAAGGAGGAAACTTAGTCCCATGCCTGCAGTTGTGTGAAGAGTTGGTTTTCTGGAGGTTGTTTTACTGAAAGGTCTTGATTTCTTTAGCTACTCTGAAGAAGTTTGTGCCATTATCGCTGTAAATGTTCAGCCTACAGCCAACAGCGCATAAGCTCAATGCTCTGCCCATCTCCTCTCCTCCGCCACACCCCCTTCCCTCAATACCACACAGATACAATACAAGAAGTGCAAGTGTCATTTGTTCTGACGCTACAAAGGCAACTAGTTCATACCAGAAAGGTTGACGGTGTAGGTAAATGTATACACAGTGTTTTTCACAAAATTTAACCCTTTTTTCTCTGATCTTAAATATCGTTCTACCCTCCTCTCGTTACTGATTCTTCATTACACATCCCTCAGTAGTCGATTTCAACATTGAGGCTGTTGCCAACTTCAAGCATGAGCGTCTCCACTTGACTAATTCGACAAAAGGAGGTTACCACATCAGCTAGTAAAAACATACACAGCAACACACGGTCATGAACCTTTTTTTCACTTCAACGAAAATAAAAAGTGAGTGGCCTCTCCATACAAATATGGGTATGATGCTGCTTGTTGTTTTAAGGGGCCTAACATCGAAGGCCATCGGCCGAAATAAGGGTTTAACAGGGTGTCCACCTGCATGGAAAACCGCAACTCGGGAATGTCAGAGAATGCGATTAATAGCGGGAAAACCAGGAAATGTCAGGGAATTCAGAAAAAATCTGGAAATTCATTCTTTGGCCAGATAAAATGGACATACCTTATTTATCCCTTAATAGAAGCACATTTTTTAATTTTTATATCACTAATCTTGGGTAGGTTTATGTCTTTTTTGCCAGGAATAAATTGTAAAGGAAACTGAATAAACATTCAAACAAAACCAAGTGTGATATTGAATGTGAAGTAACCAATAGCTTCAGTAGCTATATGGGTAGCCTATAGCGCTCTGATCGGTTGATCCAATTTTGAATGTTTTGATTTGCTTACTATTGTATATTCTGTGTTGTTGCTGAATGGAGAGGCAAATATGCACATAGACAACAGATGACTCTGTTTGTTTATTACGTAATGACGTGTGCGATAGTCAATACCTCGTAAAATGTAAAAAGAGACAAAAAAACACTGACTGAATGCAGATAAGTGTGAAAATCACTTGGAACTTAATACTCATTCAAGTGCTTATTGCTGTTGCGATTATTATTATTATTATTATTATTATTATTATTATTATTATTATTATTATTATTATTAATATTATTATTATTATTATTATTAAATGTGCTGATGTAGGTAAACCTTGTGTAAATGCGTAATGCATCGTGACACCATTCGGGCTGCGCCATGTTGAGTTTCTAACCTATCAGATGAAATGGTTTGTCACGAACGTGGGTGAGTGAGGCTCCTCAGTAATCAAGTGATTTGGAGGTGTTATACAGCAGTGGAAGTGATAAAAACTTGAGGCAGTGTTACGTTTGTATTTATGAATCGTACCAACACATTTTGTCGGTATTGTTCTTTTTCTTCCAAATTTGCATTGTAAACAAAATGTGCCGCCAAAACAACAGACTTAGAAGCCCAGCCACTACCAATGATGCCAACATAGACCACCTCATGAAGTGCACGCTGGACGACTTTATTAACTCGGACAGCTTCCTTAAAAAAATTGTGCAGGCCATTTTGACCTGCATAACAGAAATGGTTATAAGAGAACTTGAAAAAAGTTTAATATTTAATGTCGAAGCATTTTCAGAGTTAACTGAAAATCTTGATAAAAAGGAGGTGGAAATCCACAAAATGAAGGAGGATATGGACTCCAAATGTTATTCATTGGAGCAATACAGCAGGAGGAATAATGTAAGATTTTCGGCATCCCCGAATGTTTGAACGAAAACTGAGATGAACTAGTGCTCAGCGTGTGCAAAGCAGTAGGTGCATATGTTACACTTAATGATATTGAGAGGTGTCACAGACTAGCTCCTTGATCACCATGGAAAACAAGACCTATCCTATTCAAATTTGTGTCTTATCACTCATGGCAGAATGTCTTCACTAGGAAAAGGAAACTGAAAGGCTCATCCACAACAATCTGTGAAGATCTTACAGCTACCAGAATGTCCATCATGACGACAGCAATCCAGTGTTTTGGTTTTAAAAACACTTGGACTGACTCAGGAGACATCATAATCAAGAAGACTGACGGGATGAAATTAAAAGTGTGTCAGTTAAAGGAACTTCCTATGGCATAAGCTTCTCTTGCAGTGCTATTTGATCACTTGACTATGTGAGTCCAAACCCATCGTTTACCGTAAGTCACAGCTGAGGAACTAGCTTTTTTTATTTTTTCAAGTAAATTTGTCTATCTATCTATCTATCTATCCATTTACTGTATTTATCTATCTGTCTAAATATCTATTCACTTAATCTGTCTCCTTATCCTACCCCCTGTCGATTTACATACTCTTTAATAAAATTTTCTAACTCGTTCTCTTTTAAGTCAGGCCTCCATATTACGTGTACATAGTTCTAACGTCAACACTACGTAGAAAAAAGCACCTACTTGAGTATTCTGTATGCCTAATCTGCTGTTGCACATTATCACTATTATTATTACTGACAATGTAATTACCTAAAATATGTTAATTGCTGACCATTAATAGGGTGTAGTCACATGCTGTGTTTTAGTTTCATTTTAGCAATTGGCAATGCATACCACAAACAGCCATAATCCCTCTGACCATAGCAATATTTTCCCTTGCCACACTTCCCATTCCCCACCTATCCCATCAACCTGTCTACCTGCTAGTCCATTCATCCTAATCTCCTCATCCTTGAAGTTACAAGTCACATGTACAGTCAGCCCTAAGTAGATATAAAAGCACACTTCATTTATGTCACGTTAGTGTCAAGAGTTTAGTTTCTCAACTCATATAGATGAACTAAATATGTCATAGAAAGAAAGGGATCCACCTAATCAATACTAAATTTTAAAAATTTTTTTCTTAATAACAGGACCTGTTTCGACTTATCACATGTCATCCTCAGCTGTCATGTACATTCACATTACAATACATTTTTTTAATAGTTGTACCTTGCCCATAAACATTTCATATTTGACTGACATTAGGTAATATGTTTCAGAGTGAATAATACTGTTTTTTATGTCTAAGTTTAGAAAACTATTATATATTAAAAAGATACCACTTTTTGAACACATTAAAAGGATCACAACGTATGATAAAACTTTGCTATGTACATATGACCTTGAATTATATCATTAACGTTCAAGTTTTACGAGTTCCTAGAATGACTTTGTCATATTGCGTTGTTTTTAGTCTTAAGGTCTATATTGCTTAATTTGACAAGGTATAAGCCTAGTATAAAGTATATTATAAAAGCATATGCAGCTACATTTAAGCACATTTTATAGACCTTAAGACTAAAAAACACAGCAAGCACAATTTACCAGTCGGTGTTGCGCAGAGATATTGATGTGGACCTTTCTTCAGAACATACTAATGCACATATCCTATGAATATAGACTTCCTATCTCTAGTCTTTCAAGGTGTTCTGGATTTTATGGACATGAGTGTATTTCAATCATTCACAAAATTTACCAACATCAATAAGTAGATCAGAAGCGATAAGAATCTGCAACAGCAGAAAGTAATAGAAAATATTATTTCAAGAATGAAGACCCTCTGGAAATGAAATTAATATTTAAAAAAGTTACTTAAAATTTTCTGATTGAAGTTGATTTATTCCTGGCTGGCAACGTCTCACGATTGGTCCCTTTACCACCCTTTAGGGTTTGGTGGGATCTCCCCTTTAAGTTAGACATTCCGGAAGGAATATCCCTTGCAAGGTGCACCATGATGAAAGTAAAGATTCCTCTTGCAAGCAGCGTGATGATTCCCCTTGTTCCTTGTCTTGCAGGCTTCTCGTAACAGTAGGCTTCCTCTCTCTCTCTCTCTCTCTCTCTCTCTCACAAACACACACACACACACTCACACAAACTCTCTCTCTCTCTCTCTCTCTCTCTCTCTCTGTGTGTGTAACTGAAGCGGCACATTGATATGTGTTCCAACCATGCCTATTTAAATGTCAGTCGACACTTAACTTGCGGGTTCAGATGATTTATGCATACCACACGTGTTCTGGAATTAATATAGTCATGGTTATGTCTTGTAGAAGACAAAATAAAGTGTTCCCTTTATGAGACATCACGACTAATAAACGTCTCTTGGAGAAGAATACCTTGTAGAATTGTAGTGGGAAAGCGAAGTGAAGTTGTGCTCTAAAGTAGAGCTGTATGAAATCAGCAGTGTAGGAGCTGAGTAAGTTGAGCGTCGATTACACACGGCTTTTATCAGTTCTCGGCCCAGAAAGTGTGATTAGTTGGAAACCAATCATAATTTTATTCACGTCTTCTTAAAGTATCATGGTTCAAAACTGTTCTTGTGAAGAGTTCTGAAAACTTGCCGGGCATTGTTAGCCTTGAAAATGTTAACTGTTCATATCTGTTGCATGCTAACCTCCTGACCAATAAGAGAAAAGGAGTGGATCGCC
The DNA here is from genome assembly GCF_040414725.1 of Anabrus simplex. Lineage (NCBI taxonomy): Eukaryota > Metazoa > Arthropoda > Insecta > Orthoptera > Tettigoniidae > Anabrus > Anabrus simplex. Next base: position 42,003,969 of record NC_090279.1, read on the forward strand.
ACACGGCCATGCAGCAATGAGCCTAAAGGCGAATTTCTCCAATGTTATCAGATCCTGGCCATCACCACAGCTGTTGTAAATGACCCACTGACCGAATTAAATTAGGCTTTTGCGGCAATCTCAATTTTATCTCCAGTTATGCCATTTTCTGTTACAATATGTTGTAGGTGAAAGATTTCTTTCCACAGTATACACTGCTGTATAAATGATGCAGAAGTATTAAAAGTGTATTATTTTGATATATTGATGCGGAATTAGTGAAATTGGTTTGTAGAAATCCTGTCTGTGGTGTGAAAACTGCATTTGCACTGTAAAGTGTTGTGTAGAACTTTAAGGTGAAACTATCTGTAGACTTGTACAGTGCTTATGTAGTGTCATTCTACATTGTTTACAGTTAACTTCTCTGAGATGCCCAGCTATCTTTTAGCTGTTAATGTTAATACTATAATTGGTTTTACAGTAAAATAATGATAATCATAACATTTACTATTTCTTAATTGATATTTCACCCAAGTGTCATTGAAATGTGTTTGATCCAACCCTGTCTCCTCACTTTTGGGGATAAATTGACCTGTGAGTATTTCTCTATGCCCAGATACCTTTGATCCATGATTCCCGTTTACAGCATATACCCTGCAATTTATTAGTATTTTCGTACACTTCTCTTCCAAATATTCCATGCGATAATTCTGGACGTTGGTTTATCTTCACATATATGTGTACTATGTTTCTTAATATGGATAGATCTGTGTTGATGTAGGACAGTCAAAATTCATAGAACTATTGTGATAAACCTTTTTCTTGATTGTTGTCTCTTTTTCTTTGTCCCTCAGTGAGAGACGTTGCTTGTTGTATCGTGTGGTATCAAATGTTCACATTGTCAAGAAATGTTAGTTGAAGTGAATTGTTTTACTGTAACTGAAGTGCTGTTAGGTTCAACTTGCATTAGCTTGATCACCTCAAGAATCATGTCTTTGGCTGTTCTTCTGAGTAAGGTTCTTTCATGGGGTTACTTTGGAATGTGTTGCAAGAATATAAGCATAAATTTGGAAGCATTGTCTAACATAATTACAATGCCGATAAGCTTGATAAGTCTCTTAAAGGGATTCTTGGTGAAGGGCATACAGAGAAGCTGTGAATAAGTTACTTTGGAATGTTTTGCAAGAATATAAGCATAAATTTGGAAGCATTGTCTAACATAATTACAATGCCGATAAGCTTGATAAGTCTCTTAAAGGGATTCTTGGTGAAGGGCATACAGAGAAGCTGCGAAGAAGTAAGGGCCACCTCGATCCTAGATCCGAAGAGGATACGTAGGCAGCCCATCTTGACTTCAAGGGAGGAAAGCATGCTCTGCATAGAATTTTGGGAATCTACTTTACTCTTTACTTTTCCAAAGTAACCCCATGTATCGTAAAATTTTGGACATGTATATGAAAACTTATGTCCAAATGTGCATGTACATCTGGGGAACTGTGAAAGCTGAATTTGTAAAATAAAAACTTACTTTTTAACGTATTGTTTGAAATTACATATTAATATACTCTCACAGTAAGTATTGGAAGAGAAGGAATTCGAGCAATTGCTTCCTTGTTGTACTGAATAACTGGCCATTATTATGACCTGCATTTATAAGATGCTGGGCTCGAACCCACTGTCGACAGGACTGAAGTGCATGTTTCACATTTTCACAGCAAACAAATGGTGCGAATGTACCTTAATTAAGGCCACAATTGCTTCCTTCTAATTCCTAGCCATTTTTAGCTCATCATCGCCATATGACCTATCTGTGTCGATGTGAAAGAGAAAAGGTAGAAACCATCAAATAAACAATATGCCGTAGGTTATGTTCAATTGACTTTCATTAATATGGCTTAAATTTATGATTATAACTGGCCACTGTTCTTTGATTGATAATTACATTCAAACTATTCACCTTTTTGTCTCTTTGATGAATCAAGGAAACTAAATTTTATGTACATAGTCAATGAATATTTACATTCTCATAAGTTCCATAAATTCATACTTTAGGAATATTTGTTGCTTCAGTTAAACTACTGTAGTTAGGATACATCTAAATGTGGCTTAGAATTATTGTAGAATAATTATTTTATTAGTAAATATCATTCTTGCTTTATTATTACTTAATCTTTTCATTCTATTGTTCCTGTTAACCTGTTGCAATTTGGATAATGTAAGTCCGGTTTAGAATTGAAGTGTAGCTATGTAATTAGATTTTAAGTTGCTCGCTTTGGAAAGGCCAGAAATCTCATGACATCAAAGATGTCTGTGAACTAATCTGCCAGGTTACATCCAGCAGGAATGGTGTTGATTTCATTGTGTGCGCAAGCATGCAAGATTGAGTTGCTGAGGTTCAGAGCTATTCCGAGAGCCTTATGTGAATTACATTTGACGTTGCATCCTCTCGAACTTGTGTTTTCTATGTCACAATCTGGCTGTGATGACCTGGATAAGGAAGTGCATTGGCAGGAACTACGAGGTCATGCTGCAACGTATCCTGAAGATGAGTTTCCACTTCTTTGTGATGACCTTAATGCGCATGATGGTCACTAAGAATTTTTATAGCTGCCATGGTGGTAATACTTTCGGTACCTGATATGATGATGGAGCTCAGATTTGAGGTTTCACTTGTGGTGACTGAAGCAAGCAAATTGACCTTATCGTTGTTCAGCACCGTGATCTACGACGAAGAAAGGATGTGAATGTCATATCATCTGACTGTATTCCACCTCTGCATAAGGTAGGCATAGCGGATTTAAGGACCTCTATGCCCCTGAGAACATCAAGTGGTGGTAGCTTAAAGACTAGAAGGAGACCCTAGCAACAACATAAGTTTTCCTCTTGTTGATCTTAATGCATTTGACAACATGTAGACACATTCTACAGATCTTTCTCTGCAACCGTCACAGTAAACTTGGGTACGATATAACCTAGTTCCTCTTGTATTGAATATCTAACATTCCTATGGATGATTGCAGTCCAAGAAGAGTTGTAGGATAAGACGAAGGCATACTGTGTATAAATCTCAATCGAGACGCACTCACTGTAATGACCTGTGTACAAGGTGTATCAGAACTATACTGACAGAGAAATCAGGGATGCTCTTCGTGGAATGTTGAGAATGATGGTGCAGTCAGATTCTCGGGGAAATGTTTCCTTTTGAGGAAATTAAAGTGACCTTGTTACTTCCGGTCATGCAGTTCAGATTGATGAACTTGCTCTATTTGCTATGTCAGAGAGTCAGCCGCTGTGCGTCAGAAAAGAGAAGGCAGGGGAAGTGAAATTTGGAGAAATAGGTAATTCTCGATGCGAATGCACAAGTTTCTCGTTCTTTTCGCATAGTCGCTTCCACACTCCGGTAGGCACTGTACAGTTTGTTCTACACGAATTGACTACTATGTGAACCCTATAGAAAGAGAAGACATCTTGTAACAAGAATACAGGCCGCTTTCCAAACCGTTCGCCACACACTACACATCCTGGACATAGTCCATAGTCACTCACTACTACGCCATACTGAACTATACACCAAAGTAGGAGGGGGCCTTATTGAACATACACTGTAATCAAATCATTCGGCGTGTTGATTCCTTCATTCAGTATTTCATTGAGTTTACAATATTATGAGGGAAGGAATACACAATCTTCGAGCATGTTAATTATTATAGAATATTACTGCAACAAACAGACGAGAGGAGAAACAATCTGATGTGTGTCTTAAATACAGTGTGTTCTTTAACTGTGTGTGCAGTTACGGCTATTAGATAAATGGACTGTGGATATTGCCTGTTAGAGATAATCCTTTCGAAGTTGTATGAGGAAGCATTATCTCTGTCTGCTCATACACTCCACAACACGTCCCTAACCCTGTCTTCCCTGAAAGGCGGCAGCAGCTCTTCAATTTCAATCGCGCACCAGGAAGTAACAATTTAACCTCATTTTCTCAAAAATATAATTTTTCCCGCCAGTCTGATTGAACCATTGTTCTTAACATAATATGAAGAGCATCCTTGAATTTTTGTCGGTGTAGTCCTGATAAACTCTGTACACCACTGAGCTCAAGGGAAGAAGAAGAAGAGAACTGTTTTCCATCTGATGAAAATTGATACAAGTATTGAGCACACTGTCTGCATTAGAGACAAAGATGACCAGTGATTAGAGGACAAACAAGAAATCCTCAATCATTGGCAACAACATTTGTAGATATTTCCTGCATTGAATTACCACATCACCCTATTCCTGATGGTGAGTCCCATCTTATGCATCACATCAAAGGAAGTGTAGAGTGCCATTAGGAGTATGAAGGACCAAAAAGTGCCAGGACCGGATGACCATCCAGCAAACTTCTGGAAGATGAGGCAGTTTAAAGAACTCATTATCAACTGGCTGACAAGCTTATTCAGTGCCAGAGTTGACTCTGGCTCTGTTCCCAGTCATTGGACTGTAAACATCCTTGTGCCTATTTTTGAGCAAAATGACGATTCAGCAGAATGTGCAAATTACCATCCAAATTGCACCCAATTGTACATGAGAAGAACTTTTAGAGTAGCCTTCATTATTGACTGGGTGAAATCGCCGGCATTATTGCTATCCAATGCATCTTCATTAAGGGTGCTGGAACAATTCATGCAATTTTCACTGCCAGAATGCTAATTGAAAAGCACTGAGAGCACCACCCGGCAGTGTACATTGTCTTCCTTGTTACTGGAATTACTTTCAGCCGTGTTACTACGTCTTGTTGCTGTGTACGGTGTTGAATGTTGACAGATTTAGAAAGGTATGAAGTAGCAATTACACAACATGGGAATGTGTATACTTCATTAGTCAATGGGCATCGCAGCCGTCACTCGTGATGCATAGGATATGTCACCAATGGTATGATCATGTCCTTTTGCAGCACCTGACGCAGTTGACAATTTCACTTAATCCTTTGAAATTACTTTACATATCCACTATAAGGAACATTGAAGGTAATATACAAAAATTTTAAACTAGAAATGCTGCTGGGATGGGTAAAATTTCTGGGCATATACGAAAGTCAGTTCTTTGAGATATTGATTAGAGTATGTATGAAACAGCTATACCAGATGAATGAATACTTAGTGTAGTAACACTCTGTGTATAGAGAAAATGTGCTAAACTTAAAGATAGTAATTACAAAATAGTCATCTTGACTTGTGTTGCATGCAAGCTCTTGGAATGCATTCTTTCTGATTATGTTATACACATTTAAGAAATTACCAACTGGCTCGATAGAAGGTAGTTCAGGTTTAGGAAATATTATTCCACTGAAGCTCATCTTTTGGATTCCAGCAGGATATAGCAGATATATTAGATTCAGGAAGTCAAATGTATCACGATTGACATATCTAAGGATTTTCTTAGGGTAGATCTCGGGAAACTACTGACAAAAAATTAGTGAGTTTGGGATAGATAAAACAATGGCTAAATGGGTGACTATAAAGATATGGCCAAATTATTAAACATTAAAAATTTGAGAATTGAACACATGAGATGGTACCAATTTTTAAGTTCATGACATTAGTACTTGGTATGCACCCCCTTAGCTTTCATGAGCGACTTGATTAGACTGGGCATACCCTCAAACAGTATTTTACACTGACTCTTTAAATCGTCATCATGACACCACATCTGACCGAGCTTCTCAATCAAGCCAATTTTTTTGTTATTTTTCTTTGGACTTTTCTTTGCTATCGGCTAAGGATATTCTATGGGGTTCATGTCTGGACTGTTTCTAGGCTTTGTGGCAAGGAGGCCCATCATGCATAAAAATAAATTCACTTTGGCCAAACTACTCTTGCACCTGAGCTACCAAAGGGTTCATAATACTATACTGTTCATGTCTGATAGTTCCTTCTACAATATATAATCGTCCACGGCCATACCAAGAAAACACACTCCAGACCATCACTGAAGTTGGATGCCTCACTCAATCTGGATGGAATGCTTCTGCTTATCTTTTGACATATTGACTTGTCTCTTCTTCGACAGGAAATACCAATTAGTCACTAAAGCAAACCTGAAATAAATAAAACAAATAAGCCTAGCATTAAATGCAATAAGTTGTAAGGTTTAAAAGAAGAATTTCATACATTTACTGTGCTGTACGGTTACATCACTTAGATTGGGTTATAATGGAATAATGAAGGATAATTTAGGAAATACAGTAATTGTCATGGACTTGCCTGTTTCCATTCATCAGATGACCAATTCTGGAGAGTCTTGGCACACTGGAACCTCTTTGCAGCCATAGCAGGAGTAAACTTCGCTTTGCCTTGAGGTCATCTTGCTTTCATTCCAGCATTAAACAGCTCTCGCCTCAGAGTCCTGGCTAATACAAATGACCCATACTCTTCTAATTTCTTACGTAAATCCAAACTAGTAACCTTGCGGTTGTTTACTGGCAAATTAATCAGTTTTGCTTCCTCCTTGGGGTTGGTTTCTTCTTTTGCCCACAGTTTCCAACATGTTGTTGACATTTTGTCTTGGGCCGATGACCTTCGATGTTAGGCCGCTTAAAACAACAATCATCATCATCATATTTTGTCTTCCCGTTATCTACACATTTTAAAATTCTACTTACAGATTGCTGTGGTATTTGCAATCTAGAATCTATTTCTTGTTGTGAATGACGTTTCTCAAGAAGTAGCTCTCTGACAGTGCCTTTCTTGGCGAAAGGTCTCTTCGTCTTCCCATAACCTCAAAATTTGACAGTTCTCTAGGACCACTCTTAAGAAATACAACTGAACTCCTGAATAGTATCAATAATACATGTAATTTACAGAATGCACAGTCTTAACAATAGGTCACATTATTTACTTCCAAACAGCAACAATATGAAGATAATAAAGATAAACAACAGAACATGCTCACTAACAAAAATGACACAAAACCATGTGAATAATGAAATTACATTGTGGTTCTCACTGTATCCACTGTATGAAAAAATACAATAGTGTGGACCAGGATATCCCAAGTGGAAACTTTGCCTCCAAACAAGTTCAAGGATTAGGCTATAAAGGTCGATAGTTTACATAAAGGTAGAAATATACCTTTTACCTTTAAAATTTGGCCACGTCTGGTGTATTTCTACAAAATAGAACTCAGAGCATAAGATCCTGTAACAATTATAGGATTGGGTCCCACAGGGCAGTATTATGAGGCCTTTATTCTCTGATATATATAAACAGTATGAATAATGAACTGAAATAAGTGATGAGGCTCTTTGTAATAAATAAGTTTCAGGATTATGAGTAATTGAAAAAGACCTTGGCAATATTGTAAGATGGACATCGGGCAATGCTATATTTGTAAACATGGTGAAAAGTCAGTTTCTTTGTTTCACAAATAGAAAGAGTCCTCTCCGGTTTTATTATTATATTGATGGGTGAAATTTCTTCATGGGGATCTCTGTAAGTACCTAGCTATTCATAATAAGGATATAGCTTCATTATGGTAATCATTTAAACATATTGAAAATAAAATTTTCAGATCTCTTAATATGATTATGAGGTTTTTTAGGGGTTGTAAAGGAGAGGGCATATAAATCTCCAGCAGAGCCACAATGAGAGTGTGAGACCATCACCAGTATTACTTGAGTAGAGAACAGAAAATGATCCACAGAAATAGCTCCATTTCTTGCGGGTGATTTCTAACAAAAGAGTTGTGTTACAGAGATGTTGCAAAGTTTCAGGTGGGGAGACTTGGAGAAAGGAGACAAGTTGTTTGATTAAGCAGTATATTCTGAGATGTCATTGGAGAGATGGCTTGGAATGACTTTAGTTGATGAATACATTTAAATCATGTTCTTTAAGTCTAGGAAAGGTCGCAACATGAAGATAAGTTTGAATTCAAGGGGACAAATTTTGGCAAATGTTCACTTATAGGAAGATGATTTAGTTATTGAAATAATTTGTTTCATATATTTCCACAATTTTTTTCTATTTAAGCAACCAACAGCCCTAATTGCTGTGGTTTGATTGATTCATTGATTGATTGGGACATTAACTGATTTATGCTTTTGGTCTTAATGTGATGTACAGAGGGGGATGATGGATATTTCTATGCTTCTGATATAAGCATTGTCCACTTGTTGGGAAAGTGGTGGGAGTACTGTGGGATTATGTGATATTACAGTGAAGTGTTTTTGGAAAGAAAGTATATAGGAACATGGAAATGAACAAAGAGGTGACAAGTCAAGTCATATGTAGGAAGATGGGAACAGGGGAATATGAATATAAGAGGATGAAGAAAATGGCTAGTCATTGTGGAATTATAGATCAACAGAAAGAGAAACAGAAGCAAGGAATGGTATTGGGCAATGATTTGGAGATACTGTTTACTATATATAATTTCCTAAAATTGTACATGTTCGCATACACGTATGTGTACATATGCTCTGCTGAATATTCACAAATATGTAGGTGATTTTAAATTTACAAATTTGCAATGTTCCTCCCTTTCTATGCTACTGTGTCTACTGCTGTCCAACAGTGTGTTCCTTTTCATGTTCTTATATCTCATCAATTGTTTGAAAAGCAGTGGCTAAAGGGACTCAGGTTAAAACACAGCAGGTCATTGTGCAAGTTAGGTTCCAAAAAGGGTAAAAAATAAAATAAATAAGTAAATGCAATGTAAATTTTAACCTAATAGAATTTGTATAGTATTATTTGGAGTAGTTGCACAAGTGGTATGTGTGTTGATTATGTTTGTAAAACAGAAAATATTATGAGTAAGAGTTTGTAAATTCTTTACATTTATTAAGGATGAGCTGTCTGCTTAATAGGAAAAAAATTGTATAATACTGTTTTAGGAAATTGTCTTCTTCTCTGTTCTTTTAAAATTTAGTGCTTGATAATAATGTATTTTTGTGTGCCATTTGCCACCAAGGTAGACACCTCTCTTGCATTCAATGGGATTTTCATTTGATTGTTCCTTTCCATTATATATTTTTTAAATGGGAGATAAATTAATTATAGTCTTCTTGTGCCACTATGAAATTTATTTTCTCAGCTGTTTCTATTTTAGGCCTATATATTTTTGTGTTCTTACTACTTTATTCTACTTTTCTTATTTCTTACTGACAGCCTTCCAAAGATACTAAGGAGGAAATATTCATAGAGGAACAAACTGATGATCAGCTGTTGCCATACATCAAAGAAGAAACAAAGTACGTATACTACAAGTCCTATACAATATGGAATATGTTGTACCTATTCACAGTTGTGTTCAGTTGTGGTTGGTTTATCTGCAAAAGTGGCCATTTTCATCAGTTCAATCCTGTCTCTACAAGGTTACATTTAAACACTAATATGTGAAAATTCTATTGGTTAAAATTATCTAAAATATTCAGGAACTTTAAGATAATTTTTAATGTTCCATCATGTACTCATAGTTTTATTCAATATATATCTACAAAAAGAATCTCTGGTAAAGCTAGATATTTTTGAAGTGTATTTGTTTACAATACCTTTAAGCAACCATGAAAAAGTGTTCTTTCTTTCACTTTCTCTGCATCATTTGTTCATCACATTCGTATCATCTGAAATGCTATCTGAAGCTATTGCTTCCAGATATTCTGAGTAATATTTTTATACGTTCATGCCAACAGTGACACACAGAAAAAGCGATATTTGTAGATTAAAAATTAAATCTGCAAAATTCGAAATTGTTAAGTTTTATGTACATAGTAAACAATAAATATTTAAAACTAACATAATCAGTTTCATTAATCAATATAATGATGGCTGAGTTCAATAATGTGATGACTCAAAGAATGTCATTTTGAAATTATTTGGTTAGATTCCTTTTTTCTGATCATTTCTGTTCTCTTGTGTGTTAAGTCAGATTCCTCCATTTGTGGACGCCAAAGCAGATAATGTGTTGTAGAAATGAAACTTTGAGGTCAGTTATGCTACATCTTCGGTATCATAGTTTTCAAATAAAACTTGTGCATTGTTGTAAGCTTAAAAAATTTGTGCTATTGAATTTATGTTCATTCCAGTGATGTGGTCACAGTTTCTGATTCATTTTAGTGTTCATTGTCAGTCAGGTGCTTCTAGTGTGTTGATTGCAAACATACTTACACAATTAGTATTAACTAATAAAATGGAAAGGTACAAGTGGAGTTTTAAATTTGTGCAGGTTGCCTAAAAAAATTCAGAATTCTTCAAGTAAGTGAATTTATTATCTCATAAAAGTAGATAAATAAGCGGTACATTATTGCTTCACGTCTGTAGGTTTACCCTCAGAGTGCCCTACACGTGACCCCCGGGTGGTGCTAAGAATGCAATAACTGTAGCTGCTGGACCTATCTTTTTAAAGATCCTCCAGCAATGGCAGAAGTATTTCATGGAAATGGCTCTTCTCAGAGCTACCAGACAAGAAACATCGGACCTTTCATCCATGTTTTCGAGCTTAACGTAGAAAGCATCAGCAGAGCAAAATGTGACTACCTATCCAAAGTTATCCTGAATAATAATATAGATATTGTGGGTATACATGAAATCCATACAGCCAATGAAGAAGAGTTTCGGAAAAGGTGCCTCATTAATGGTTTCACAGCTCTTGGTGCAACATATCACAGTGCACATGGTATAGCTACTTATGTTCGTAATAATATCCAAGATGCCTCAATACTCTTTCAAAACGAAGACAAAGACATCCATTGTGTTGCTGTGCGTGTGGCACATATTACTATTTTTAACATTTATAAATCCCCAAACGCACAGTGGTCAGGTACTGTACTCCCGACTGCTCAACACCCTGCAGTTTATATAGGGGACTTCAACAGCCATCACGAACTATGGAAGTACTCGAATGACAATGAATGTGTAAAGAAACTCGTAGAATAGACAGAAATGAACAATCTCCATCTGATTTTTGACCCAAAAGATCTTGGTACTTTCCAGTCAGCTGCATGAAATAGGGATTTCAATCCTGACTTGTGATTTGTTAGCTGCAATGATGCAGGACAGCCCTTACATACCAGTCGTAAAGTGTTAAGACATTTTCCCCACAGTCAACATGGCCCCATTGTAGTGGACATTGGCATCAAAATTCCTGTTGTACGGTCAATACCACATGCTCGGAGGAACTTCAGAAAAGCAAATTGGTCAACATTCACCACTGAACTGGATAAATGTGTTAGGTGGATTGCTCCCAAGCACAATTACAAGCGTTTCGTAGATGCAGTTATGATGGCGGGTAAGAAGAGTATGCCATAGAAAAGAATACATCCCTGGTTGGAATGTAGAGACTGATGCACTCTATAACTAATATCTGCATACTGGTGATGAAGACATAGCTGATGAACTTCTTTCCAGCATGGATACTACCCGGAGAGAACGGTGGATTGAGACAGTGGAGAATATCGACCTAACTCATTCCAGTAGAAGATCTTGGGGGCACCGCAGAAAACTTGGAGGAAGGACACCTTTGGTGAAGCAACAGTCTGGAGTTACTTCGGATGAAGTAGCATCTCACATCGTCACAACTTCCCAAACTCCATCAGATAAGAAACATACCAAATACATACGGCGCCAGCTCCAAACTCTGGAATCAAGAACACCACGCACATCAAGGTATTCACAACTGCTTACGGTGCAAGACATCAATGCTGCTCTCAAAGACGTTAAACCAAGTACAGCTCCAGATTTTGACGACATTCATCCAGAATTTCGCATTCATTTAGGGAAGAATGCAAGAAGTTGGCTGTTATGGTTTTTTACCGACCTTCTACAGAACAGACAACTCCCGGCAGAATTCAAACGAACGAAAGTGATTTCCATCCTGAAACCAGGTAAGCCTGCCAATGACCCAAGCAGTTATAGACCCGTTGCCCTTCGTTTTGAGAGGCTATTCCACAACAGAATCAGCGCAACTATTTTTCAGCGTATTACAGTTGATCAAGCTGGATTCAGGCCAAATCGCAGCTGCTGCGATCAAGTGCTTTCACTGACATTCCACATGGAAGCAGGTTTCCAGAAACAACTCAAGACCTCAGCTGTATTCATTGATCTTACAGCAGCATTTGACGCAGTCTGGAGAGAAGGATTAATTTACAAGCTTCTCCGAATTGCACCCCGTAGGACCATCGTGCAGGTTATAAGCAATATGTTCAATGACAGAAGGTTTCGAGTGTGTATGGGAAATAGTATGAGTAGAGAAAGGAAGCTCAAAAATGGATTACCTCAAGGATCGGTACTGTCTCCCCTACTGTTCAATTTGTATATCTCCGATCTCCCAGAAACATCATCGCAAACATTATATTATGCTGATATCATAACACTAGCTACTCAAAATCGATACCTTAGTGTGACAGAAGAAGTGCTACAAAGAGACCTGATTTCACTTGAAACGTACTTCAAGAAATGGCAACTGTGTCCTAAATCTAACAAAACAGAAGTGTCTTGTTTTCACCTGAATAATCGCCAAGCTGGCATTAAACTTCACATACGTTTTTATCACCAAGAACTTCGGCATAGCAGCTATCCCAAATATTTGTGGATTACACTTGATCGCACACTATTGCCCCCGTGTTGCCGGGCAGTTCAGCCGGTAAGCAAAAGTCCCAGAGGCGGAACGTTCGCTTACAGGCAACGCTAAATTATTGAGGATAGGGACAACCTAAGAACTGACGACAAATGAAAACACTTAAAAAAATGGGTTTTAACATTTATTAAATAAAATATTAGCACTTTCCAAATTCCATTAATATTTTCAAAATCTTGAATAAAAATATTTAGCTCTTCCCTGCTGGAATTCACCCACAGTTCTTTATTAAATTGCATTCTGCAAAGATACGAAACTGAGTCTTAATAAATCGTATTAGGAAATTAATTAACTTATTATTTAAGAAAATCCTATCTCAAAATATCAAAAATCTGATTTTCAAATTATTATTTAAATTAACAATTCTCTGCGATTTATTTAGCCGTGAGTCAAATTTTTACCTCACATGGAAAATAAAAAAAATCATTTCTATTAATCAAATATTATTCTAATTAATTACTTATGCTTCAAATTATTTACTTAAATTATTTTAAGTCCAATATTCAACTCATTCGATTTTTACTCTTGTGTCAATTGACCTAGTGTTGTGCACAACTCACAATAATGACTTAAATTCTCGCATTGTAAAGTTAAATATTTTACATTTTGTGAGCTTAGTTCATTGACGCGATCCTTGTTTAAGTATTTTCCCTCGAAGCAAAGATCATAATATATCTTATTCCGTCGTAAAATTGCTTAAAGATTTATAATTGAGCCAAATATGCTCGCCACAAAACAACAAGAAATTCGAAACTTTACGCACACAGCGTACGCACATCATGACGAAATATCACCATGAAAATCACATTTACAAAATATCCATTTCACATTCAAGCTTTGGTCCACGGTAATATTATCAAATAGATTTATCGAAACCTATCTCTTGATTTTTAATTTTAAATTTTATTTGAAATATGAGAGTTTCTCCTGATGACGATATCAGACAAGGGCTACCATTACGATCGTTTGGTGTGTGATTGTAGCGGGATTATCACTTTTCCAATGAAATAGATTCCACAACGATGTTCCAGGATAATTTTATAGTAGAATTCATCACTAAAATTCCATAGAATTGCCTACAGTCGTAGATAAATAAGCATTCGCGCATACGGTCTATGAGTCACGACTACGTTATTTTTAATCTCCTATTATCTGAAATTATCGATCAATATGTACTGCATAAGAAGAAATTATGTTCAGACACACTCTCTTCCTTAACTGACTCATGTAATGGACACACAAATAAAATCCTATCTTAAGATCCATTTACAAGTGTCAAAAATACCAATAACAGTAAATGCAAACTTTGTGGACATTCAAGCCACGACCAATATTCCAGGCCTACATCTACTTCAATATAGCACACATTAATCACTTATAAGCACAGTAATAATTGCACTCATGACCTTTAAACATTCCATTAGACCGTAATAATGTCAATTATTATTATTATTATTATTATTATTATTATTATTATTATTATTATTATTATTATTATTATTATTATTATTATTATTATACGCGTGCGGTCGCGTCATCGTAGGCTGTGGTTTGATGAATTCATAGATGACTCTATCCTATCTCGAATCTATGGTAAACCACAAAACATCAAGGAAAAATCCTAAGTTCACAGAACACGTCGATATTCTGTCCCAAATAATTCAAAAATTATTCCATCATTAATTTATAAATTAATAAACGTTATCGCGTGGGTCAAATATTTTTAACACTTTCCTCGACTTATCATGGGACAGTGAGAACATGTCACGAAGCACTCCTTCAAATAGAACAAATTATAGGTCCCAAATACACTCTCACACACATCAAATCTACCAACACCAGTGAAAGAAGAGTGAAGTTCCTAACTACAAAGACTATTAGAAATGATCTCAAATATTCAAGCAAGGACTACGTCTACATAATTATTGCAGCAGAAAATAGAGAAAAGTATAATTTAAAATCTTATCTGTGGAAGACTTGGCTTCTGGACTCGGTTGATGATCAGTGAATATTTAACCAAACTCCATCTCCGATATTATTCTCCCCTGGGCTGAATTATGCCTCACATTTTAGTTACACATGGCTGCAGCAGACGAGGACTTAGGACAGTTATAAATTCCGTCGTTATGTTGAAGTTCCATTCTTCCGAAATAGTTCAGGACTGCTAGTAATCTTCCGTCTTCTGGTGAAAGCTGAAACTAAAAAGTTTGTTTTAGTAATAGTTCCCAACACACACTCGATTCTCCAAGCTGGCACAGTTTTACGTACTTTAAAATTTCCTCAGATTTATAAAATTAAGGAAAACTGAACTGCTGCGTTTCCAATATTTCCGTATCTCAAAATTTCCTCAGAAGCAGAAAAAATATCATCTTTCATCAAATGAATGCTTGTAATCTTCAACGTCGTATATGCCGTCTCCAATCACACATGTGCTCTTACAACACGATGACTTGTACTTGTACGAAGCAATTATTCATGTAGACAACTGAAGACAGAAAAAAGCAAAAGAGCAAAAGAGAGCGATTCCCCCAGATACATGGGTATTTATTTCTTCAAGACGTAGGTGTGTTTGTTAGTTGAATTTTATTGGCTGAGATTTAGCGATCGGGCTAACCTTGCGATCCAATTGGTTAAATATCATGACGTCAAAATCTCAAAGTATTGATCGCTTTTGGTCTCGTAGAGTTCGTGTCCACGTGCTACTCATCTGGTGTCTTCAACAAGGTACAAAAAAACCCAGACTCGCTTACACGGCGGGGGAAAAAACCTGTTCCGCTGCGTGCTAGCAGAGACAGTCAGAGTTGAAATCTCCTTCCTGGATGATAATTTTATGCGTTGTTCCACCCCAGTAATAAAATATTCTTTCCATACAAACCAATAACCAATTTTCAAGGGTGCACTATCTTACAAACAACATCTTATGAATCTGTCAAAAAAGCTCAAAACATGTAATATTATCCTTCAGAAATTGTATGGCTCAAGTTGGGGTTCATCAGCAAAGACTTTATGATCTGCTTTGGGACTGGTATTCTCGTGTGGTGAGTACTGTGCACCAGTTTGGCTGGATAGCCCATATAGAAGACTAATTGATACTCAACTGAATGTTAGCTTGCGGTTAATATCTGGTACTATCCAGTCCACATCCCTTTATTGGCTCCCAATTCTGTCAGGTATAATGCCACCTGTTTTTAAAAGATAAAATGCTCCCATCCGAGAGTTCAAGAAGATAGAAATGAACCCGCAACTGCCTGTTTTGGATGATATTCCTGTTCTCAAGGTAACGAGGTTGGAGTCACGACATCCATCTTTGCATGATGCTGTCGCATTGGCTGATGGGAATTTTCACCCTTTAGAAGAATAGAGAAGTCGCTGGAAAGTTGCCACAGACAGTTCCTTACACAACATCTTTTCTGGTGAACGTCATCTTCCACGTAAGATTTGGACCACTCTGAATTGGGTGAGAACAAATCATGGACGATGCAGGGATGCCCTTTATAAGTGGAAATATATCTCATCACCAGAGTGCGACTGTGGTGCATCTCGACAGATGATCCCCATATTGTAAGTGAATGTACACGACATTCCTACACAGGTAGCCCGAGTGACTTTTTGGAACCAACAGAGGAAGCTATACAGTGGATCACTCAACTGGACATTCTGCTATAAAACATGTTTCTTGTCTGTGTATATTTGTAAATACTATATATTTGTATATATACTTGTTGCCCTATGCTAATAATAATAATAATAATAATAATAATAATAATAGGAAAATAACGTAGTGATATTATATTATTTCAAAATTGTAATTATTGTCACTGACCTTACAAAGTACCACAAGTGTATGTCCTGTTTTAAAACATTTAATGCAGTAGTGTTTTTGAACTGTAGTTGTGACATTGCAAATTAATTTTTTGTTGTCACACCTTTGTTGGTTACTGTGTGAAGTGATCTTTGATTATCTGTGTGAAATGATTGTATAGTCTCGGATTGGTGCTCTTAACCAAGCCCTTGTATCAGCAGGTCATGCGATGGCTAGTCATAGCCTAAGGTTTGACTTCAAACCAGATTTGTGATGGAAACTATGAATTCTGAATGGTTTATTTGATTTTGTGAGTGGTTAGAGTCTTCTCGGCTCTTATGTGATGCACTGACTTGTTCCTACTGTACTTTCACAACTAGTGGCAAGAAATATTCATGTCGGTCCTCAGAACTACCAAGTACCAGCTCACACTCTCTGTTTCTTTGTAATTCATGTGTAACAGGACACAATAGGCTACGTTAGAGAACAATCTTGTATTATGACCACCAGTCAAAATGTTGCTTATGAATCCTTTTCACAGACAATCATATTTCTATTTTTGATGGAGTCTAAATTAGCTTCCTACTTTCTAAACATATTGTGTGCAGAGACCTGCAAAGCGACATGCATTTTATGTGTCTTCTTTTTTCTTGGCGTATATGTCAGAGGACAATCCATTGTCTACGTAGCTTAGTCCATTTTACATCATAGATTTTAGATGCTTCTGAAGGATTCAGCCGACCGGATCTTATCTGCTACTTCCCACTTTGTTTTATATCTCACCTCAGGCGCTATTGTTTCCTCACTCTCATTTCAGCAAATATCATGCCGCAACTTAAATGACTTCCTTTAAAATGTCTAAACTATTTGCCTTGCCAGTTGGGTATTGAATTACATAAGAAAAGATTTTAAGATTCATAAAATTTCCTAATTGCTGACTTGTGGAAATACACGTATTTCTGAGGTTACCAATTAGTGATGAGATTACCTTCCATTTGTGGAGAGACACATCGTCCTGAGCTAAATAATTAGTGATAAGGCTTACTTCCGTTTGTGTAGGGACACATGGTCCTGAAGTAACCACTTAGTTATGTGGCTTCCTTCCAGCCTTAGAGCGTTGAGTGTCACATGGCCCTGAGCTGACCACTTTGTGCCACTCCTCCATGGTCTTCATATTTATAGGCGTGATCGGAGTGAAAATAACAAACTGATTAATATGATCGTCTGCTGTCTATGACGTATGTAAGCAGACATATGAATTGGAAAATTCTATTCAGGCTAGAATACACTGACGGACTCCCCTCTTGTAGGTACTCATAGAATTTCACCGGATATTCTGACTGCCCTTCCCATTTAACACAGATATACCCATTTTTTTATTTTTTTGAGTTATAATTTTTTCTTCACAATGCATTTATAGGAGTCACTTAAACAGGAAATCCAGAAGCGTTCAGACATTCAAACACTATTTTTTGAAAAATAGTTTTTATAGATATCGGACATAGGCATTAGGGGTGAAAATTTGAACATACAATGAACTAATTTGAATGTTAGGATGTGTAAAATATCCATTGCATTTCATTTTTGTAACAATATTCATCAGTCTGCATCTGGTGGCAGGGTCCGGTGTTGTGGTTCATTGACTCCAGTTAGATCGGTCTCGGGCCATGTCTGCATGTAGTCTTCCAACTTTCAGGCCGTTGTGCACTTTATCAGTCTGTGCTGTCTGGTTCGTCCCTAGCGCCTCTTTTCACCGACTTTCTGTGTAATAGTGTGACTTTCTCAATATATCGTCCTCTACACGCAACACATGCCCAAACCAGCCCACACGCCTTTCCCCAATTTTCTTCTGGATCGGTGCAATGCCAAAACGTTTTCTAATAACATCATTTGAAATGTGATCTAGTCTAATTATGCCAGCCTTCCACCTAAGCAACTTCGTATCCATGATGCTTAGTTGGCGTTCTGCCTCTAGAGCTGGTCAGCATTCGTTGGCGTAGAAAACGACAGGATGGATATTGATAGGACAGATATCAGTTCGGTAGAACTTAGTTTAGAGATGGCCCTTCGTCCAAAGTTCGAAAGGGCGCCTGTTGTCATTCTCCACTTCAGTCAGGCTTTGTATATCCTTAAGTTGACTTCATCAGTAAGTCGGCCATAATCATAGATTGTGGAGCCAATATTCTTAAATATCTCTACTCGTGCTATATCTTCAACGTCAACATGCATGGTTCCAACTTCTCGACGATGTAATGCAATGTATTCTGTCTTGTTCTTGTTGAGGCGCGGGGCTTATTGCGCTAGTCGATTGTTCCAGTCTTCTGTTTGACGCTGCAGGTCTAGCTTATTCTCTTTAGCCAAATGATATCATTTGCTTAGAGAAGTGTCCATGGTATTGGACTGCGTTGGTTTGTGGTAATTATGTCCATCACAAGAATGAGCTGCAGTGTTGATAAGCCGGGGCCTTGACGGACTCTACAGTTATGCGGAAGTCATCAGACGCTCCTGCGTTAGCTTGAACACAACTCATTTGTTCTTTGTAGAGCAATTATACCCTCTCAGCAAGGTGCTCTAGAATGCCATGTACTTGTAGGGCTGACTGATTAGGTCATGAAGTACCCGATGGAAGGGCTTCTAAGGGTCCAGAAATTTGTGATGAAGCCTCTTATTCTTTTCATAGTGTTTCTCAAGTAACAGTCCGGCAGCATGGGTTTCTCCTATTGCGCCACAATTTTACACAAATCCAGCTTGGCTTGTTGTTTGTTTGTCTAAATCGCTAATCCTTTTGTCGAAGATTTGTTCTAAGTCTCTCATTGTGAGGTTCAGAAGTATGTTCGGGCCGTGATTAGAAAAATCGGCAGGGCTTCCCTTATTTCTGAATTGATACTCCATCGCTAGTCTGTTTGTTTTTGACCTTCTTTGATGATATGGTTGAAAAGCTTGCTTTAGCCACACTGCTGCCTCCCCCCATTGAGAGAAACAAAACTCTGCTGGAAGATAATGGGACAGATGGCTTTCCCTGGTTTCATTTCCTTCAGCATAGTCTGGACTTCAGTGACGTAATTTTCCTACGTTGGACCTTCAACAGCGGAGGTTATTAGGATTGGTAGATACGGAAATTCCATGATTGAGATGTTGTCAAAATAGTTCCACCAGTGTACTCGCGCTTCCCGCCTGTCCAGTAGCAAGTCGTCTGTTTCCTCATTGATGCAGTAAAAACGTTTGACTTCTGACGTTTTGCGATGGCTCGATTGGACTAGCCGTTAAAAATTCCGCTCGAATTCGCGCATGTCATGTTTCACATATAGACCTGCCTACCGGTTTGATTTTGTTACGCAAATACCTCCTTCATTATACGAGTGGCTGCCTTGTAGGCATTCCAACGAGCAAGAAACTCGTGGTACAGCTGCTTCTTCAACCGTACTGCATATTTAACATCTTCATTCCTTGGCCATATGTCATGTTTAATCCTTCGTTGTCGTCGCCCTGACTTAATTGTTCCAGGAATAGAGCGAAAGGCGTCTTTCAGTTTAGTCCGCCTCAGTTCAACTACGGTGATTTGTGACTCTGTAACTTTTGCAACAACGTTAGTCTCCTTCTTCAGGGGCAATCATTTGATCCCAATTTGTCTATTTCCTGTGAAGTATTGGGCTCTTGGTGACTTTATCCACAGCTTAGAAGACTGGTCGTTGTTGCATCGCAAGGATTTAATAAGGGGCAACTGTTATCTCTAGAACATCTTCGAGATTTCACCCTCTCACAAGGATGTAGGCAATGCCAATTGGATGGGGGCCACTGTAGTACAAAGTAGATGAATATCACTCTTTTTGAACCGCGTGTTTGCGATGATCAGTTTCTACATAATCGCGAATTTGTTGGGCATCGTCGTTCTTTTCTCCATATCCATGAACGCCATGGACTGTTTGTTCTGCTTTCCTCGGTCCGACACATCCATTCAGATCAGCGGCAGCGATAAGATAGTCAGCGGTCTTCTTGTCAGGCGGTGCCCAGAACGCATCTTTGGTTTCCATGCGCACGTCAGTTTGTGGAGCGTTGCGCTGAAACATTGGAATTTCCTTCTCTCCCCAATGCGGACGAGTTACATCAAGCGATTGTCAAACTTTTGCACCTCGGAGACTGAACCGTCAAATTTAGCTGATATGACAATGTCAACACCATGAGCTGTTCTTCGGTTTCTGTTGTACACCAGTTAGTAACCACATATCGTTTCACATGACTTTTCTCTATTCCATCTTTTTTTCCGCACCTCTCAGATGCCTACAAGCCTTCTCTCAAGTGCAGTGGCTTATTCGCTACTTCATCCAGGCATAATTCAATGATGGGATACAAAATGGGGGTACTAGCATGGCTAGCCGTCACAGCCCGTACGACGGCAACCCTAGCATACTTTTCATGCTGACTGGGCACTGCCAATGTGCGTCCCTTCTAGGGGCTGCACTAATCTTGGCTCCGTTACCATGAGACATATTTCTGTAATGATGTAGCGGTATTATTTTACGGCCGGCTTGTCTTGAAGCATTTAAGGGCTCATGACGGAATTTAGTAACGCAGCTGCGGACATGGAGAACAGATGCCTTTTGCAGCCACTCCTCTAGAGAAGAAACGCTACCCTCTTTTCTGCATTAACTTCCAGAAATTTAGTGTACCTCTTCCGCCATCTGGTCCCTAGTGAACGTCTCCATCTCCGCCGAAGTTGCCATTAAAGACTTTGTACATGTTTGGTACGCGATAGCTTTTATATTTTGCTCATATTCATCGGCAGGCCAGCGGGGAACCCGTATCCGTCACCTGGGACGCGCCACGTGTTACAGCAATATAGCTGGTTCGTGTAGAATATTTATCAATGCAAAATGAAACATATTTTACTGAAAACTAATTGTGAACCTGATAAATTACTTGTCAGAGGAATCACGTATTCACGTAAAAAAAGAAGGGTTACAGGCTTTTGCACGTTTGGTTGGTGTGATATGCCACAGAACGCATGACATACAATCCAGTGTCGTATTTTCTGCCCCCTGCTGTCTAGTGGTGTCATCATCAATATCTTGTTTGATGATCAAGAGATTTAGTCTGTCATATCTGGAATCAATGCCTCCCTTTCATTTGTCCACTTATTTTCTCCAAAGAGTGCAGTAACAATGCATGGTCGAGCCTCCCATTACTTTGCTTGTGAGCCAGTCATGCATTCGACTGGGCCATGTGAATTCAGTTCATAGAGCATGAATTGGAAAATTACCAGTTCATGTTACGATATATTTTAGCCTGCGTGATCGATTTTCCCATGTGGCAGTTGTAAGCGGATCTCACCTTTAACCAAGAAATTTGCATTTCCTGCCCTTCTTCCGTAGAATATGTAGAACTACTCTGTGGTGGGGAGACAGGCGCAGTATGGATGCTATCCAACTATGTTATGAATCCACTAAAAATAATCACGTTGCCCGTGATCTTTTGAAATAAATAGAATAATATTCCTTCTTTTACATAGCAGCAATATCCACTACGGTGCAATTCAACGTCTTGTCATCTCGAATTTTGGCTCAAGCATTGATTTTCATGCTCCTTCTATCCGTATTGTTAAAGTAATGCGTGTAAGAATATTCAAGGGCATGATAGGTTGCGTTTGGTTTCAAAATCAGGATATTAGAACATTGTAATAAAACGATACCACCAATGCCATATTCTGTGTTGCCTTCATAATGTCTTGAACAGCAGTGTCTTGAGGAGAAAAGACAGTATCAATGCTAGCGAGAGAGCCGTCGTATACTTGTTATATTTCAGCTTTTCCAGGATTTCATCAGGATTAGTGGCTCCGTGTTAAATACAGGAATTAAGACGTAGACTGATGTAGTACATGGTAGTAAGTATGAACGTCCTTGTATAAACCTACCGTCCTATATGTAGGTTGGCTATGTTTGATTGCACATCAAAGATACATATTTCGGAAAAGCGACACAGTGACATAATAAAATGCTATAGTGATATAACAATGTACAAATACAATATGTATATTTGTGTGACAAAATAATATTCATAAAAGATTAGCCGTGTTTCAACCGATCTTGCTGAATGTTGGCAAACGTTCTCAACTTTATTAATATCTACAGCACAGACATTCCTTCAAACAACCTCAAGAACAAGGTCCTTTAAAAAAATTATTACTTCCCTGCAACAAAGCGCAGAGTGCTTCAACAAGATCAAAACTCCAAAGCATATGCCGTTCTTTATGTAGGAGAACAGACTACGGATTTCGATAGAATAATATGTGCTGGATTAAAGAGCTTGTATGAGTATTTACTCTTTTAGGCTGGACCACTTCTCATGCTTTCTTGAAATGAGGTTGTCTATTAACTCGTACATTTCTAAACCGTGACAAGTTTCTTGCGCCTGATATCGTGATTAAGAAAAGACGCAACATATTCTCGTAACAAGTGAGAGCTTTCGAAATTTAACCTCAGATGATGTTTACTCTCAGGAATGTAATGTTTATGAGTAACGAGCTCTCTGCACTGGATATCAGTGATTGGAATGTCCAGTAGCAAATCCCCTGTGTGAGAGTTGTAGTGGATTTGGCTGTTGAACTATTGGTCACATGGTTTTAATTTGTCACTGTAGATCGAGACCCGAGGTGAGCTATAGAGATCATCAACCTCCGGACGGCGGATCATCTAGTTTTAGGTGTACTGTGTGCAGTGAAGTCCTGGCTAGGAAGTTGGACCTCTTGCGACATCTGAAGAGACACAAGGAAGATCGACCCTTCAAGTGCGATCACTGCGGAAAGGTGTTATGTAGCCGAAGCAGCTTGTCGAAACACCTCAGGATCCACCCGCTCCAAGTGTGCGGATTTTCTGATAATTGCTTTACAAAGAGGAAAATGCTGACTGGTGACACGCGATTCTGTGGCAAATCATTCATACAGAGAGGTAGACTAACCGATCATATGCGGACCCATACAGGCGAGAAGCCATCCAGCTGCATTGTCTGTAGCAAGTCATTCATACAGAAAGGCAGTCTTACCGGTCATATGTTGACCAATGCAGGCGAGAAGCGATACAGTTGCAATGTCTGTGGCAAATCATTCATACAGAGAGGTAGACTAACCGATCATATGCGGACCCATACAGGCGAGAAGCCTTACAGCTTCAATGTGTGTAGCAAATCATTCATGCGGAAAGACATTCTAACCGGTCATATGCGGACCCATACAGGCGAGAAGCCATACAGTTGCAATGTCTGTAGCAAATCATTCATGCGGAAAGACATTCTAACCGGTCATATGCGGACCCATACAGGCGAGAAGCCATACAGCTGCATTGTCTGTGGCATATCATTCACATGCGAAGGCAATCTGTCCGTTCATATGCGGATCCATGCAGACGAGAAGCCATACAGTTACAATGTCTGTAGCAAGTCATTCATACAGAAAGGCAGTCTTACTGGTCATATGTTGACCAATGCAGGCGAGAAGCGATACAGTTGCAATGTCTGTGGCAAATCATTCATACAGAGAGGTAGACTAACCGATCATATGCGGACCCATACAGGCGAGAAGCCTTACAGCTGCAATGTGTGTAGCAAATCATTCATGCGGAAAGACATTCTAACTGGTCATATGCGGACCCATACAGGCGAGAAGCCATACAGCTGCAATGTCTGTGGCATATCATTCAGATGCAAAGGCAATCTGTCCGTTCATATGCGGACCCATGCAGACGAGAAGCCATACAGTTGCAATGTCTGTAGAAAATCATTCGTACACAGAGGTAAACTAACCGAACATATGCGGACTCATACAGGCGAGAAGCCTTACAAATGCAATGGCTGTGGCAAATCATTCATAAAGAAAGGCACATTAACGGATCATATGCGGACCCATACAGGTGAGAAGCCAAACAGCTGTAATGTCTGTTGCAAATCATTCACAAAGAAAGGCAATCTGACCGTACATATGCGGATCCATACAAGCGAGAAGCCTTACAGTTGCAATGTCTGTGGCAAATCATTCACAAAGAAATGCAGTCTGCCCGATCATATGCGTACCCATACAGCTGCAATGCCTGTGGCGAATCATTCATAAAGAGAGGCAAACTAACCGAACATATGCGGAACCATACTGACGCGAAACCGTACAGATGCAATGTCTGTGGCGAATCATTCATAAAGGAATTCTAACTAACCGAACGTATGCGGAGCCATACAGGCGAGTCATTAAGAGAGGCAAACTAAACGAACAAATGCGGACCCATACAGGCGAGAAGCCATACATCTGCAATGTGTGTAGCAAATCATTCATGCGGAAAGGCAATCTGACCGATTATATGTGGACCCATACAGGCGAGAAGCCTTATAGGTGCAATGTCTGTGGCAAATCATTCACAAAGAAATGCAGTCTGACCGATCATATGCGTACCCATACAGGCGAGAAGCCATACAGCTGCAATATCTGTAGCAAATCATTCATAAAGAGAGGCAATCTTACCGAACATATGCGGAGACATACAGGCGAGTCATAAAGAGAGGCAAACTAACCGATCATATGCAGACCCATACATGCGAGAAGCCTTACAGTCTGTGGCAAATCATTCACTAGGATAGGCAGTCTGACCGATCATATGCTGACCCATACAATCGAGAAGCCATACAGTTGCAATGTCTGTAGAAAATCATTCGTACAGTGTGGTAAACTAACCGAACATATGCGGACTCATACAGGCGAAAAAGCCTTACAGGTGCAATGGCTGTGGCAAATCATTCATGCAGAAATGCATTGTAACCGGTCATATGCGGACTCATACAGGCGTGAAACCAAACAGCTGCAATGTCTGTTGCAAATCATTCACAAAGAAAGGCAATCTGACCGTACATATGCGGACCCATACAGGCGAGAAGCCATATAGTTGCAATGTCTGTGGCAAATCATTCACAAGGTAAGGCAGTCTGACCGATCGTATGCGGACCCATACAGGCGAGAAGTCTTACAGATGCAATGTCTGTGGCAAATCATTCACAAGGAAAGGCAGTCTGACCGATCATATGCGGACCCATACAGGCGAGAAGCCAAAGAGCTGCAATGTCTGTGGCAAATCATTCATAAAGAGAGGCAATCTTACCGAACATATGCGGAGACATACAGGCGAGTCATAAAGAGAGGCAAACTAACCGATCATATGCAGACCTATACATGCGAGAAGCCTTACAGGTGCAATGTCTGTGGCAAATCATTCACTAGGATAGGCAGTCTGACCGATCATATGCGGACCCATACAGGCGAGAAGCCATACAGCTGCAATATCTGTAGCAAATCATTCATACGGAAAGGCAAACTAACCGAACATATGCGGACCCATACAGGCGATAAGCCTTACAGGTGCAATGTCTGTGCAAATCATTCACAAGGAAAGGCAGTCTGACCGATCATATGCGGACCCAAACAGTCGGGAAGTTTTATAGGTGCAATCTCTGTGGCAAATCATTCACAAAGAACGGCAGTCTGACCTAACTCTTCATATGCGGACCCACACAGAAGAGAAGCCATACTGTTACATAGTTTATTCCACTGAAGCACAACTTGTAGGATTCCAGCAAGATATAGCAGATATCCTGGATTCAGGAGGTCAATTGGACTGTATCGCGACTGACCTGTCTAAGGTATATGATAGGGTAGATCATGGGAGACTACGGGCAAATATGAGTGCAATTGGACTAGATAAAAGAGTGACTGAATGGGTGGCCCTGTGTTTAGAAAATAGAACTCAGAGAATTATAGCAGGTGAAGCTTTATCTGGCCCTGTAAAAATTAAGAGGGGAATTCCTCAAGGCAGTATTATTGGACCTTTATGTTTTCTTATATATATATCAATGACTAGCTGATGTACCCGTGCTTTGCTACGTGATTCTCAGAAAGACTGACTTTGTGGTTTCCCTAACCTGAAATCAACATAGGTCATTACAAAAACGTAAGTATGAATGTAGCGATTAAAAGCAATGCTATCATATAAAATACTCGATCAAATGGAAAGCCGCACGTTTTATCACTTTTAATGAACATTGCTGCGGTTAGATTGCGGTGCCAATCTAATAGTCCAAAGTTCCAGAGCTGGGATGACCAGGCTGCAGATTGCCATGAACACTCATCTGCCATTATTCCGCTAAATATGCACACTGTTCATTACAATCAGTGCCTCTGAGTAGGGATTGAATAGCCCAAATGCTATGATGATCCAGTGTGTTACGTACCAGTAGTATCAGAAAATTTATAAACCAGGGGAATGGCATGCTAAAGAAGAAATTTATCTAACTCCCCAGCTACTTCCCGTCAATATTCAGACAGGCTGTTACACTGTACGACTGGGCGAGTTGACCATGTGGTTAGCGGTGCGCAGCTGTGAGCTTGCATCCGAGAGATAGTGGATTCGAACCCCATTGTCGGCAGCGCTGAAGAGGGTATTCCGTGGTTTCCCACTGTCACACCAGTCAAATGCTGGGCCTGTAGCTTAATTAAGGCCTAAGGCACTCCTAGCCCTTTCCTATCCCATCGTCGCCATAAAACCTATCTATGTCGGTGCAACGTAAATCAAATAAAAATACTCTGTACGCAGCAGTAATCCTGTCTACCGGAGATGAGGGTCAACAGAAGACACAAAGCACATCACGACAAACAATGATCAATGTAATGTTATTGTTGATCAATGTTATGAGCTTTCTATATTGTAGGCCTTCACATTTAGTTTTCTTTCGACTCTGTGATTTGTAAAATATTTTATACCATAAACTGTACTTCCTTATTCTCCGACTTTACATACCGATTTTCATTAAATACTGTTTACCCCTTTTATCGTTACTCGGCGCTGATATGGACTTAGTAACAAAAATCGAAATTCATGAATACCTTTGTGATCATAGCCAGTACGGTAACAATGTATAATACATGAATGATAGGAAATTTAATACTACATAACCTTAGTTATGTAGCATTCATCGATTACACCTCTAGAGAATTACATTTCTTTGCTAGGGGCTTTACGTCGCACCGACACAGATAGGTCTTATGGCGACGATGGGATAGGAAAGGCCTAGGAGTTGGAAGGAAGCGATCGTGGCCTTAATTAAGGTACAGCTCCAGCATTTTCCTGGTGGGAAAATGGGAAACCACGGAAAACCATCTTCAGGGCTGCCGATAGTGGGACTCGAAGCTACTATCTCCCGGATGCAAGCTCAAAGCCGCGAGAATTACATTTTAGGCCTTCCCCTAAACTACCATTTCACTCAGCTTGAATAAAATAACTTACAGCCTAGACTATAGCGACTTATTTCCTGACTTTTCATACCGATTTTCATCAAGATAGGACTACTAATAACAACAATATTTGAGAATTAAATTTTAGGCCTTCCCCTAAACTACCATTTTTCTCAGCGTGAATACAATTATTGATAGCCTAGATTGTAGCAACTTATTCCCCAACTTTGCATACCAATTTTCTTTAAAGTACGACCACTAATAACATAAATAGTTGAGAATTCAATTTTAGGCCTTCCCCTAAACTACCATTTCACTCAGCGTGAGTAAAATGATTTATAGCCTAGACTGTAGAGGCTCATCCCTCGACTTCACATACCGTTTTTCATTAGACCACTAATAACATAAATAGTTGAGAATTCAATTTTAGGCCTTCCCCTAAACTACCATTTCACTCAGCGTGAGCAAAATGGTTTAGAGTCTAGATTGTAGAGGCTCATCCCCCGACTTCACATACCGATTTTCATTAAATTCTCTTCAACCGTTTTCTCGTGATGCGTGTACATACATACAGACAGACAGACAGAAATTACGGAAAAGTAAAAAGTGCATTTTCTTGTTACTATGGACATGACCGATACAGAAATACCATAATTTTCAAATTCTGAGCAATGTACAGACAAAACTATTTTTTTATATATATAGATATGTGTAAAGAAGTGGAATCAGAGATAAGGCTTTTCGCAGATGATGTTATTCTGTACAGAGTAATAAATAAGTTACAAGATTGTGAGCAACTCCAAAATGATCTCGATAATGTTGTCGGGTTGTTGCATTTTCAGATTAAAGCTCGCAAATGAGCTGTTTTCATTCAGTAATGGCTACTATACCCCACCCATATCCAATCCCTCCTTCAACGCTAACGCCCCTTCCTCCCCATCATCAATAACCGAACCACCACCGTCTCAATCTATATATGTAGGATTGAGACGGCAGTGAACCGAACTGCCGAACCTTACCCCCACCACTACCACGTGAAAGGGTTTGACAGCGGCATAGATCCTACCCTACCGAGGGCCCGGCTCAGACTGAATACTTTTGCCCTCCACTCGGGTGGGCGCGCTGTTGTACATCACGTCACTCACCCTAAGCCCACGTGACGAATACGGCAGCTCCTATTGGTAGAAACATCTCCCGATTGCTATTGGTCGATTTTAGTTTGACAACTTGGACCACGTGGGACGACCACGTTTTTGACGTTTGTGATATTTTGCTTTACTTTGATTTGTATGCGTATATCTGTTATCTTCGTTTGCGTGTTTGAAGAAAAAGTACAAGATATTTGATGTAAGCATCCTTACTGTTCTTGTTTTACTAATCTCCTGAGGCCAGAACATGAAAACTTACCACACCAAGGCAAATAAATTTCGGATAATTTGAAACAAAATTGCGGCCGGTATCCAGTATTCCGCAGATAGGTTCGAACCCCACTATCGACAGCCCGGAAAATGGTTTTCTGTGGTTTCCCCATTTTCACACCAGACAAATGCTGGGGCTGTACCTTAATTAAGGCCACGGCTGCTTCCTTCCCATTCCTAGCCCTTTCCTGTCCCATCATCGTCATAAGACTTATCTGTGTCGGTGCAACGTAAAGCAACTAGCCTTATCATAGTTGTCCCCCTGTGGGTAGGGGCAGTAGAATAACAGCCACAGCATCCTCTGCCTGCTGTAAGAGACGACTAAAAGGGGTGCCATGTGGGCTCTGTACTTGGGAGCATGGGTAGGCGACCACGGAGCCCTTAATTGAATTTTGGCACTGCTTTCGCTTACTTGTGCCAGGCTCCCCACTTTCATCTATCCTATCTGATCTACCTCGATCACGACCTGTTCTTTTCTGCCCCCGATTGTAATATGTTACAGAGATGCCAACTATTACGATTCAATCGTAATAATTACGAATCACCCATCATAATTACGCCTTTACGAATCACACACCACAAATTACGATTGTTTGTTGATTTTAAAATCTAAGTGTCTGAAGTGTTCAAAAGGATGCACAAGGAATGCCATTACAGCTTGAATTCTCAGAATATTATTTTCGGATTTCTCAGTTTGAGAATATTTCGAGTTTTCACGCGCCGAACGCAGTTTGGGCTTCCAGTACCGGAAATATAGGCACCTGTGAAGTGGTATATCTTGCGGAATTGTTGTCTTTGTTCGTCACATGATCAGACTTCCATGCAAGTGTGAGGTTCTTTTGTGTTTGTTTTGGCGGCAAAGTGGTGACAAACTCCGTTTAATTGTGAATACTGTGTGCGTGACTGTTGAAAAAGTATTTGCTGCGATTTTGGTTGCCAAATTTAGGATATATGCTAATCGTGTGTTACGAAATGTGAAAGGTTTGAAATAATGAAGCGATTTCTATTGCAGGAAATTGCGTGTGATTACGTTACCGTGACTAGTGACATTAGTAATAAATGAAAAATTGTTCAAAAATTTAGGGAGGAATACTCGAAAGAATGGCCCTGTTTACTGCGTTCCTCAAAATCTCATTCACACGTGTTTTTAGTGTGTGTAGCCGCGATTTTTCAGATACGCATGATGAAGAACAAGACAGTTCCGTGCTAATATGAACTCCGAACTGTTAAAAGCATGTCACCAGTGTACGTTTACCAAACAGGAACAACAAGCTGCTAAGGGAGCAACTACACCACTCGACAAAAGAAATGATATTTCAATCTCCACTCAGATATCTACTGCAGATCACCTGTTTCTTTAGCAGGTTAGAATCGTCGGTCGCCGCCCCCCCCGCCGTGCCCTAACGGTTGCATTACGATTTGCCTTACTCGAAGGTTGGCATCTCTGTATGTATGGAGGCCTAGGGAGTCTTATTTTCCTCAAAGGGCATGGTCCTTCTTAGCTGATACCATCATTTTTCCTAGTGTCAGCCCACTTCCATTTCTTCTCTCCGATTACTAATATATATAGGGGATGGTTGCCTAGTTGTACTTTCTCTTAAAACAATGAACTAGATTTTAGGCCCTTTTAATCAACAGGCATCATCATCTTAAGGAAGGAGATTTGTGGTGAGGGCAAGATATTTGGTGGCCATGACATATACTAGGAACTGTCCCATCATTCGCCTTACTGCAGGGGAAAGGAAAAACCAATCTCAGGACAGCCAGTTGTAGGGGAACAGCCTGTTTCTGTGTCCCAAATGCAGAGGTGTAGAAACACGGTGGAACCATAGCCACCCCTCCTCTGCTTGGTTGGCCGGTTGGATTGCATGCTGTCAGACCACAGATCAGCCTGCTCTGCAACCACCAACATAGATTTCTGCCTTCGATATACAGTAGGTACAAATGGCACTGTCTGAAGTGAGTTTCCACTGTCTTCAACTGGCATTTCGTCTAGGTCACAGCAAAGTCCCTTGCACACCGTAATGTTGTGGAAGTAGCAGCATATTGTTCATAATACTGTACTAAATTAGCAAGCAATTCCTTGGACATAGCTCTTAATAGGTGGAGCTATGTTGTGACTTGGCATGGGAATGTTTTGTGCTGGATCAGCTGCCATATTATTGTATGTAGATCCTGATGCTACATATTTCTGTAAATTTATTGGAACTCCTCTCCTGCGGATCGACTGAAAGGAAGCATTATTTGTACCTCCTGCATGTTGTAAGAGCGAGCAATCACAGAATCTGTAAGCTCTCTCTTGTCTTTTAAACCCTCAAATATATTCATGATTCCATCCTTTTCCATGTAGCAGAAAATTTTTGATATATCCTACTGTCACATAAAATAGAACATTTTTTATTGTAAATAGTGTAGATCAATGAATACAAGGGATGCATACAATTTTGTAGCTTGACATTGTTTATCATCTAAATTCAGATGACTGATTGAATGATATCTTGTGTTTTGGTGCAGTATGTAGGAACAGAGTATGTGCTATCATGTCTTGGTTTCTTCAAACACTACTCTGCCAGAGATTTGCCATCCTCTAGTAGATGCAAAAGAAGTACAAATCTCAATATTTTTCAGTGTGTGGCCCAAGGTGCCTCTTTTGACAGACTGAAAGATGTATCATATAGTAAGTTCCTTGGGAAAATACAAATGGTGTTGCTGAAAACTTTTGCAATGTCAGCGCAACGTTAAACTGCAATAAGAGAGAAAAGTATTATGTTGTACCTTGTCAGTTCCAGTCGTTCTTTCATAAATGAATGATCTTGTATTTGTGTTGTATTGAATAGTTTTCTGGCTGATGAATATTAATTGATGATTAACACTGCTGAATATAATTTCTACACAATTTTATACCTGTAACACTGTGGATAGTAGGTAGAATATAGCTCCATAAATCAAAAGATCATGTTTCATTTCAATTTACCTTTGAATCCTACAAACTCCCTCGTTAGCATATGAGTTTCCTTTCATCATTTTGGTTCCTGTATATGGTTTTCTTTCTTACATTGTATTTATATTTTATTTCCTGCATAAGTGGCATATCTTGATACTATTGACTGTTACAGTTGGCTTAAGTAGTGTTAAAGAGGACTGATGTACGAGGGGATGTTAGTGTCTATTTCTGTCATAGGTCTTAATCTGAGATAAGGATTGCCAATCCTGCTCACCTTCAGGTCACTTTCTTCCTCCCTTTGTGAGTTAGCTTCCTTTTTCCTCAGCAGAAACAAACAAAAGCAGCACAGGCAAGGCCAGTCACTCCGATCCTTCAAGGCTTTGTGAATGAGTAAAAATAAAATATAGCTCCATAATTGAAATAATTATAATAAGCAGCACAAGCTGGTAAGCTTTTCTCCAGCAAAAAATTTATTAATAATAATAATAAAGCACAGCCCAACCTCCAGGTGTATTGTTGTTCAGAATGCAGTATTTCAGAAAAAGGTAACAGAAAGAAGGAAAGAAAGAAAAGGAAATGAAAGAAAAATAGAAGAGAAAGAAAAAAGAAAAAATATATTTCATATAATATTTAACAGTGGAGGGGGGACGAGAACCTGGGGACCCTCCGCGTGCTAAACGATTTAAATCACCCGCCCGGTAATATTAGTTCAGCCCTGTTTACACTAGAGGCGCTGGTGTGCAATTCCTGGCAATCTCTGCGCAGCCGTTGCATTCAGAAGTGAAAAATAACGTTGAAAGTCATCTCTTACTCATTCTCTTTGACCACGTGTAAAGCCCACTAGAGCAGGACTGTATTGATAGTTGATAGTTAGAAATATAACGGGACATTGCACCCAGTGCTGTTTTCAAGAAGTGTCGTGTACTCTGGAGTTCTCACTGGTAATTCATCCTTTCCTAAATTCAGCCCGTTCTACTGACTGATACAAATCAAATCCGTTCTTTAAGTGTTTGTTTTAAGTGATTACACTGAATTAAAATATCAGGTTTTGTCTCTAGGTGTGAGGTATGTCTTACATAAGACGCGTATTAGCCATTTGTACAGCCTATTCCGTTAATTTATTGTGCTGCAGATTTTCTTCATTGAGAAATTGTGATTTCTATCATTTACACTGTGTCCACAATCTCTATTGTCGGTAAGTTTCAAGTTCTATAATTTACTTTTGCGAAAATTATAGATCTCAATTGGGAACAGTAAGAAGTTAATACTAATCTTTCTCAGTTTCAGCATTCTACATATTTTTAACATTTAATATTTTTAAATTTCTTAAATTTTATTTCTACTTCTGCATTAAAACTGTATACACATATAACTGGCATTCTTTTTGAAAACTCCTGGCCTTTGTGTCACAAGTGCCGGCAAATCTGTTTCTCGTGTGTTGTAGCAATATAACGTAACTTACCTTACCTATCAAAATTTCTTGGAGTGAAGAATTTTTCTGAAGGGCTACGCAGGTGAAGAATTGCGGATATTAGTTTCAGAAAGAAATTGCAATATGTAGTGCATAATTTTAATTATTGTGTTGCTGTGTTATTTACCTATGTTTGCAATTTAATAGTGACGCTGTGAATGTTGAGTTGTTCTTTACATTGTAGGCTGCGACATATGGTAGTAGGGTTCGAAATTTTGAGAAGTTTCCGTTTAGGATATCATATGTAGAATTCTTGTTATGGTTATCAGTGTTGTTATGGAGATTGTTCTGCATAGTATCAGTCATAGAAAACTTGAGGTCCAATAGGTATGGTCACAATATTAACAGTCATGTAAAATTTTCAGTCTTTTTGGTATGTTCATAATATAAACGGTCATGTAAAATTTCAAGCATAATAGTAGTATAATGCAGGGATTCTGCGGCCTCCTCCGCCGCCCGCCTCCTCCTCCTCCCGCGGGAAATTTGAATTTTCGGCGGGAAATTTGAATTTTGGCGCGAGATTTGAATTTGTAAACAAAGCCACGTGCTTTTGACAGCTGTCATCGACAACAACGCATCGCTAACCTCACTGCTGCCATCTTGACGGGCCTAAACCTCACTAGTGCCAACTTAACCTAACTAGCATGAGGTAAACAAAGCCACGTGTTTTTTGACAGCCACGTGCTTTTTGACAGACAACAACGCATCACTAACCTCAGTACTGCCATCTTGACGGACCTAAACCTCAGTAGTGCCAACTTAACCTCACTAGCGCGAGGTAAACAAAGCCACGTGTTTTTTGACCGCCACATGCTTTTTGACAGATTTGTAAACAAAGCCACGTGCTTTTTGACAGCTGTCATGTACAACAACGCATCGCTAACCTCAATACTGCCATCTTGACGGACCTAAACCTCAGTAGTACCAACTTAACCTAACTAGCGCGCGGTAAACAAAGCCACGTGCTTTTTGACAGCCACGTGCTTTTTTGACAGCTATCATCCGCCATCTTTAAACCACAGAGCACTGTGCTACCCTCTTTAGATGTAAAATTCGTCACCTGTCATCGGCAGTGCTGCCATCTTGGCGGGCCTAAACCTTAGTGCTACCAAATTAACCTCACTAGCTCGAGATAAACAAATCCACGTGCTTTTTGACAGCCACGTGCTTTTTTGATAGCTGTCATCCGCCATCTTTAATCCATAGAGCACAGTGCTGCCCTCTTTAGCTACTTACCTTTGAAATGTGGTGGCGGATAATTTGAAAAATGCTTTTCGAAAAGCAGCCATCTTTAATCCAGAGAGAACAGTGCTGCCCTCTATGTGGTGGCGGCAAATTGAAAAATTCCACGTGCTCTTGTTTGAAAACAAACTCACGTGCTTTTTTGACAGCTGTCATCTGCCATCTTTAATCTATAGAGCAGAGTGCTGCCCTCTTTAGTTTGAAATGTGGTGGCGGTAAATTCCACGTGCTCTTGTTTGGAAACAAAACCATGTGCTTTTTGACAGCTGTCATCCGCCATCTTTAATCAACAGAGCACCGTGCTGCTATCATGCGGGCAATTTCATCACCTGTCATCCGCCATCTTTAATCCACAGAACACCGTGCTGCCCCCTTTATGGCTACTACCTTAAGCACGTAGTAGCGGGCAATTTGAAAAGTTCTGCTAGCTATCATCCACCATCTTCAATCAAGAGAGCACCGTGCTGCCATCTTTAGCTAGATACCTTTGAAATGTGGTGGCGGCAAATTGAAAAATTCCACGTGCTCTTGTTTGGAAACAAACTCACGTGCTTTTTTGTCAGCTACCATCCGCCATCTTTAATCAACAGAGCATAGTGCTGCCCTCTTTAGTTTGAAATGTGGTGGCGGCAAATTCCACGTGCTCTTGTTTGGTAAACATAGCCACGTGCTTTTTTGACAGCTGTCATCCGCCATCTTTAATCCAGAGAGCACCGTGCTGCCCTCTTTATCGTAGTAGATGTAAATTCGTCACCTGTCGTACGCAGTGCTGCTATCTTTAGCTAGATACCTTTGAAATGTGGTGGTGGATAATTTAAAAAGAAAAATTCTACAGCAGTCCTCTCTCGACGCTAATTGCATAAGATGGCGGCTATACATGACTCCTTAAGGGTGCTTACGCAAGATGGCTGCTATACACAGGTTCTTATGAGACGCCCTTGGGATGCTTGCGCAAGATGGCGGTTATACAAGGCTCCTTATGAGACGCCCTAGTGATGCTTGCGCAAGATGGCGGTTGCTCTTATGAGGCGGCTTAAGGGTCCTTGCACAAGATGGCTATAGACGCCCTAAGGATGCTTGCGCAAGATGGCGGACACAAGATGGCGGCTATACACGTCTCCTTATGAGACGCCTTAAGGGTGCTTGCGCAAGATGGCTGCTGCTCTTAGCTTAGAGGCTAACGCGTCATGCTAGTTCGATTTATTAAATTTGGGGCTTAAATGCAAAATGTTAAATATCTCGAAAGCGATGCATCGTAGAGCAAAACGGACAAAAAATTTTCTGCCCAGTACCTCGGTTCGCAGTACGAGGAACAAGAAAAACATAGTCTAATGATGAGATCAACGGTTCGGTTCCTACTTAGGCCCTTTAGCATTCGCTCTGTTTTAGCTTGTATTGAAGCAAGTCTTCGTAACATGATCAGGTTTAGCTATGGTAGAGAGTATAACGTGCCGTGCAGGTTCGATTCATTAAATTTGGGGTTTAAATGTAAAATGTTAAATATCTCGAAAACGGACAAAATTTTTCTACCTGATACCTAGGTTTGCAGTATCAGGAACATGATAGCATAAGAAAAACTTAGTCTAATGATGAGATCGACGGTTCGATTCCTACTTAGGCCCTTTGGCATTGGCAGCTATCTATTTCTACAAGATGGTGGCTATACATAGCTTCTTATGAGACAGCTTAAGAGCGCTTGCACAAGATGGCTGCTGCTCTTATGAGACGCCCTAGGGGTGCTTGCGGGAGGTAGCAGCGACAAGACGATGACTATACACAGCTGCTTATGATACGGTCTAGAGGTGCTTACACAAGATGGTGGCTGCTCTGATGAAGAAAGCTAGCTTTGCATCGTGCAGGTATCTTTACAGCACTAAACCTCATACCTTTGAAATGTGGTGGCGGGCAATTTGAAAAATTCGACGTGCTTTTTCTTCACAGCAGCTATCTTTAAACAATAGCGGCTATACATAAGCTGTTAAGGCCTCCTCTCATGTCAAGGCATAGCTCTATCGAACAAGTTTAAACCTGCATCGGGATAGCTAGAGTAAGCATGTGCTGCAGTGATGACGTCATTATGCATGTTTAGACTTGCAAATCACTAAAGAAACATAACAAGATTAGAATCGAACACCGCACTCTATGCCGTTAACTTTATCATGTGATCGGAACATTGATTGATGTGTTTAGAACACTAAATAAGTGATCAAGACTATAATAGAACACTGTACTCGATACAACATGTGTTTAGAACATGTCAGGGGATACCTTTGTTCTAAGAAGATTAGATTACCGCACATTCCTTGTAGGGCTAATAGGCTAAAGGGCTAATGGGCTAAAGGGCTAAAGGGCTAATGGGCTAATGGGCTAAAGGGCTAGGGCGCCTCTCCTCTCTTTATCCGGGCTTGAGACCGGCTCTACAACTAGAGGCGGAGTTAACACCCTAAGGAAGGGAGAATGTTGGGAAATAATCTATTCGAATATAGCTACTCGATCGACTATATACTACAGATGGATGACTTAGGTGAGGGTAAGCGCTTACTTAATAATACCTACACGACGTAATTCATACTCTATTTCAAAAATATCTTCTTTGTATTGTGTGTAACCAGCATCATGATAGGCTCTTAGCAGTTGTAAACGTTTTACGAGTACGTTGGGGTCTTTACAGTAGCTTATATCTACATAGGGTAACAGAGGCTTGTTGTGAACTTTGAGTCTATATGCAGACAGTTGATGTGCAGGGACTTGTTTTGATGTAATACGTGCTTCAGCAGTAGCGTTTCTAGGTACAAACATAACTTGTTTCGATAGCGATGAAGCGTTGAAATTTCCTTCTTCTTTAACTTGCATCTCTTCTTGAGATGTTTGCACTTCGACAGAACGTGTAGTAGGCTTAGGAAATGAAGTAAAATCATCAAGCTGTAATGGCAATGAATTTTCTTCTTCTTCTACTTTCCCTTTACTACTGTTTTGATCAACATCATTATCCTTATTATCATAATCATGATCTTGCCTCTCTTTATCTTGAAGTTTGTGCTCAGTAACAGAACGTGCAGCAGGCTTAGACAACAAGGGAGACTTAAAAATCTCTCGCAGAGGTGTACTTTTTAAACATAAATCAGTGTTCGCTGGAATATGGTTGAGCTCTTTGCATTTTGTTCCCGATGAAGCTACATTACACGCGGCTTCATGACGTTGAGCGTTGTATGCGTTCTTGAATTCTCTTCTACAATGTTTGCATTGAAAAATCGTCCTACATGATATCTCATGACGTCTCCTGTGATAGCTTCGGGAAAATGCTTTTCCACACTCTTCGCAAATATACCTAGAAATAGGTTTTTCCATGACGGACTTTTATCTTCTGCTAACAGATTCTTCTTTAAATCTACTCGACATTTGTTACTCTCTACTTCGATGATGCGAACAGCTTAGCGATTAAGAGTAAACTAACACAAAAGCGTATAACCAAGGTAGCAACAGTAAGGTTTAAGCCCATCAAGATGGCAAGAGTGAGGTTAGCGACGTTCTGCTGTTGGATTTTAAATTCCGCGCTATAACATGCATAAGGTGGCAGCCTTGAGGTTTACTGCCGTAAAGATGGCAGCAGTGAGGTTAGCGACGCTCTATTGTCCTTCAAAGTGAGGTTAGGGTTCGTCAAGAAGACAGCTGTCAAAAAAGCACGTGGCTATGTTTACCAAACAAGAGCACGTGGTCGTGACGTCACGGTCACGTAGTATGCTGCTTCAGCATGCAATGTTCAATGTCTACACCTACGTAGTAAATACTCTGCTATGTTCACAAAATTTTTACTCACAACTATTTTTTATGCTTCAAGTTCGCGCACATAGGTTATGTTAAGATAGCAGCACACGTACAAGCGATGGTCACGTGCTCTAGTAGAAGATGCTTGCATTATCAAAAGGTGATATGTACACGCTTTTAAACCTTGCTATCATTACCGCTGCCATGTTCGCAAGATTTTCAAAGATCGCTATTCTTTGTGCTTTAAGTTCGTTCGCATAGGTCATGCTAAAGTAGCAGAGCAAACACATGCGAACGTTGTACATTCTAGCGGGATGTGTTTAGTACGATAGTTGATGCATGCAAAATCGATAGGTGTTGTGTACACACTTTGAAACTTAACTATTCTTCATGCTTTAAATCCGTGCACATAGGTTATGCTAAGATAGCAGCACACACTTGCGGGAGAGGTTTTGTACTCTAGTTGATGCATGTATAATCGATAGGTAATGCGTACACGCTTTTAAAACATTGCTATTCTTACTGCTGCTGCTGCTGCTATGTTCACAAGATTTTTATACATCAGTATTCTTTATGCTTTAAGTTCATGCGTATAAGTTATACTAAGTTAGCAGCATACTTATAAGGTTGTTGCACGCTCTAGTGGAAAAAGTTGAGTAAGAAATACGATGCATGCAAAATCGATAGGTGATGTGTACACGCTTTGAACTTGGGTATTCTTTGTGCTTTAACTTCGTGCACATAGGTTATGTTAAGATTGCAGCACACACAAGCGATGATCGCACGCTGTTGTGGCAGAAGTTTAGTACAAGAGTTAATGCGTGAAAAATTGACTGGTGTTGTGTACACGCTACTCTTTGTGCTTTAAGTTCACGCACATAGGTAGCAGCACACAATTGCGAACGTTGTACACTCTAGCGGTAGAAGTTTAGTACGATAGTCGATGCATGCAAAATCGATAGGTGATGTGTACACGCTTTGGAGCATAGCTATTCTTTGTGCTTTAACTTTATACACATACGTTAGCAATACACATATGCGATCGTTGTACACTCTGGCGGTAAAAAATAGTCGATGCATGCAAAATCAATAGGTGATGGGTACACGCTGTTAAACATCGTTATTTTTTGTGCTTTAAGTTCGTGCGTATAGGCTATGCTAAGATAGGAGTACAATCTAGCGGAAGAAGTTCAGGGTGATCTGTACACGCTTTGAAACATGATTATTCTTTGTACTTTAAGTTCATGCACATAGGTTATGCTAAGATAGCAGCACAATCTAGAGGAAGAAGTTTAGTACGAGAGTCGATGCTTGCAAAATCGATAAGTAATATGTACACGCTTTGAAACATGGCTATTCTTTGTACTTTAAGTTCATGCACATAGGTTATGCTAAGATAGCAGCGCAATCTAGCGCAAGAAGTTTAGTACGAGACTCGATGAATGCAAAATCGATAGGTGATGTGTACACGCTTTGAAACATGGCTATTCTTTGTACTTTAAGTTCATGTGTATAAGTTATGCTAAGATACCAGCACAATCTACCTGAAGAAGTTCAGTACGAGATTCGATACATGCAAAATCGATAGTTGATGCGTACACGCTTTGAAAAATGACTATTCATTGTACTTTAAGGTCATGCGTATAGGTTATGCTAAGATAGCAGCACGATCTAGCGGAAGAAGTTTAGTACGAGAGTCGATGCATGTAAAATCGATAGGTGATGTCTACACGCTTTAAAACATGGCTATTCATACTGCTGCTCTTTTCCTAAGATTTTTAAACATAGCTAATCCTAATGCTGCTCTTAACGACGTAGAGCTAAGGATTGATTACGTGACCGTGAAGTCACGACCACGTGCTCTTGTTTGGTAAACATAGCCACGTGCTTTTTTGACAGCTGTCTTCTTGACGAACCCTAACCTCACTTTGAAGGACAATAGAGCGTCGCTAACCTCACTGCTGCCATCTTTACGGCAGTAAACCTCAAGGCTGCCACCTTATGCATGTTATAGCGCGGAATTTAAAATCCAACAGCAGAACGTCGCTAAACTCACTCTTGCCATCTTGATGGGCTTAAACCTTACTGTTGCTACCTTGGTTATACGCTTTTGTGTTAGTTTACTCTTAATCGCTAAGCTGTTCGCATCATCGAAGTAGAGAGTAACAAATGTCGAGTAGATTTAAAGAAGAATCTGTTAGCAGAAGATAAAAGTCCGTCATGGAAAAACCTATTTCTAGGTATATTTGCGAAGGGTGTGGAAAAGCATTATCCCGAAACTATCACAGGAGACGTCATGAGATATCATGTAGGACGATTTTTCAATGCAAACATTGTACAAGAGAGTTCAAGAACGCATACAACGCTCAACGTCATGAAGCCGCGTGTAATGTAGCTTCATCGGGAACAAAATACAAAGAGCTCAACCATATTCCAGCGAACACTGATTTATGTTTAAAAAGTACACCTCTGCGAGAGATTTTTAATTCTCCCTTGTTGTCTAGGCCTGCTGCAAGTTCTGTTACTGAGCACAAACTTCAAGATAAAGGGAGGCAAGATCATGATTATGATAATAGGATAATGATGTTGATCAAAACAGTAGTAAAGGGAAAGTAGAAGAAGAAGAAAATTCATTGCCATTACAGCTTGATGATTTTACTTCATTTCCTAAGCCTACTACACGTTCTGTCGGAGTGCAAACATCTCAAGAAGAGATGCAAGTTAAAGAAGAAGGAAATTTCAACGCTTCATCGCTATCGAAACAAGTTATGTTTGTACCTAGAAACGCTACTGCTGAAGCACGTATTACATCAAAACAAGTCCCTGCACATCAACTGTCTGCATATAGACTCAAAGTTCACAACAAGTCTCTGTTACCCTATGTAGATATAAGCTACTGTAAAGACCCCAACGTACTCGTAAAACGTTTACAACTGCTAAGAGCCTATCATGATGCTGGTTACACACAGTACAAAGAAGATATTTTTGAAATAGAGTATGAATTACGTCGTGTAGGTATTATTAAGTAAGCGCTTACCCTCACCTAAGTCATCCATCTGTAGTATATAGTCGATCGAGTAGCTATATTCGTATAGATTATTTCCCAACATTCTCCCTTCCTTAGGGTGTTAACTCCGCCTCTAGTTGTAGAGCCGGTCTCAAGCCCGGATAAAGAGAGGAGAGGCGCCCTAGCCCTTTAGCCCATTAGCCCATTAGCCCATTAGCCCT
This sequence comes from Anabrus simplex, assembly GCF_040414725.1. Taxonomy (NCBI): domain Eukaryota; kingdom Metazoa; phylum Arthropoda; class Insecta; order Orthoptera; family Tettigoniidae; genus Anabrus; species Anabrus simplex. The sequence continues at coordinate 42,045,687 of NC_090279.1, forward strand.
TTAGCCCTTTAGCCCTTTAGCCCATTAGCCCTTTAGCCTATTAGCCCTACAAGGAATGTGCGGTAATCTAATCTTCTTAGAACAAAGGTATCCCCTGACATGTTCTAAACACATGTTGTATCGAGTACAGTGTTCTATTATAGTCTTGATCACTTATTTAGTGTTCTAAACATTCCAATCAATGTTCCGATCACATGATAAAGTTAACGGCATAGAGTGCGGTGTTCGATTCTAGTCTTGTTATGTTTCTTTAGTGATTTGCAAGTCTAAACATGCATAATGACGTCATCACTGCAGCACATGCTTACTCTAGCTATCCCGATGCAGGTTTAAACTTGTTCGATAGAGCTATGCCTTGACATGAGAGGAGGCCTTAACAGCTTATGTATAGCCGCTATTGTTTAAAGATAGCTGCTGTGAAGAAAAAGCACGTCGAATTTTTCAAATTGCCCGCCACCACATTTCAAAGGTATGAGGTTTAGTGCTGTAAAGATACCTGCACGATGCAAAGCTAGCTTTCTTCATCAGAGCAGCCACCATCTTGTGTAAGCACCTCTAGACCGTATCATAAGCAGCTGTGTATAGTCATCGTCTTGTCGCTGCTACCTCCCGCAAGCACCCCTAGGGCGTCTCATAAGAGCAGCAGCCATCTTGTGCAAGCGCTCTTAAGCTGTCTCATAAGAAGCTATGTATAGCCACCATCTTGTAGAAATAGATAGCTGCCAATGCCAAAGGGCCTAAGTAGGAATCGAACCGTCGATCTCATCATTAGACTATGTTTTTCTTATGCTATCATGTTCCTGATACTGCAAACCTAGGTATCAGGTAGAAAAATTTTGTCCGTTTTCGAGATATTTAACATTTTACATTTAAACCCCAAATTTAATGAATCGAACCTGCACGGCACGTTATAATCTCTACCATAGCTAAACCTGATCATGTTACGAAGACTTGCTTCAATACAAGCTAAAACAGAGCGAATGCTAAAGGGCCTAAGTAGGAACCGAACCGTTGATCTCATCATTAGACTATGTTTTTCTTGTTCCTCGTACTGCGAACCGAGGTACTGGGCAGAAAATTTTTTGTCCGTTTTGCTCTACGATGCATCGCTTTCGAGATATTTAACATTTTGCATTTAAGCCCCAAATTTAATAAATCGAACTAGCATGACGCGTTAGCCTCTAAGCTAAGAGCAGCAGCCATCTTGCGCAAGCACCCTTAAGGCGTCTCATAAGGAGACGTGTATAGCCGCCATCTTGTGTCCGCCATCTTGCGCAAGCATCCTTAGGGCGTCTATAGCCATCTTGTGCAAGGACCCTTAAGCCGCCTCATAAGAGCAACCGCCATCTTGCGCAAGCATCACTAGGGCGTCTCGTAAGGAGCCTTGTATAACCGCCATCTTGCGCAAGCATCCCAAGGGCGTCTCATAAGAACCTGTGTATAGCAGCCATCTTGCGTAAGCACCCGTAAGGAGTCATGTATAGCCGCCATCTTATGCAATTAGCGTCGAGAGAGGACTGCTGTAGAATTTTTCTTTTTAAATTATCCACCACCACATTTCAAAGGTATCTAGCTAAAGATAGCAGCACTGCGTATGACAGGTGACGAATTTACATCTACTACGATAAAGAGGGCAGCACGGTGCTCTCTGGATTAAAGATGGCGGATGTCAGCTGTCAAAAAAGCACGTGGCTATGTTTACCAAACAAGAGCACGTGGAATTTGCCGCCACCACATTTCAAACTAAAGAGGGCAGCACTATGCTCTGTTGATTAAAGATGGCGGATGGTAGCTGACTAAAAAGCACGTGAGTTTGTTTCCAAACAAGAGCACGTGGAATTTTTCAATTTGCCGCCACCACATTTCAAAGGTATCTAGCTAAAGATGGCAGCACGGTGCTCTCTTGATTAAAGATGGTGGATGATAGCTAGCAGAACTTTTCAAATTGCCCGCTACTACGTGCTTAAGGTAGTAGCCATAAAGAGGGCAGCACGGTGTTCTGTGGATTAAAGATGGCGGATGACAGGTGATGAAATTGCCCGCATGATAGCAGCACGGTGCTCTGTTGATTAAGGATGGCGGATGACAGCTGTCTAAAAAGCACATGGCTTTGTTTCCAAACAAGAGCACGTGGAATTTACCGCCACCACATTTCAAACTAAAGAGGGCAGCACTCTGCTCTATAGATTAAAGATGGCAGATGACAGCTGTCAAAAAAGCACGTGAGTTTGTTTTCAAACAAGAGCACGTGGAATTTTTTAAATTTGCCGCCACCACATAGAGGGCAGCACTGTTCTCTCTGGATTAGAGATGGCTGCTTGTCGAAAAGCATTTTTCAAATTATCCGCCACCACATTTCAAAGGTAAGTAGCTAAAGAGGGCAGCACTGTGCTCTATGGATTAAAGATGGCGGATGACAGCTATCAAAAAAGCACATGGCTGTCAAAAAGCACGTGGATTTGTTTATCTCGAGCTAGTGAGGTTAAGTTGGTAGCACTAAGGTTTAGGCCCGCCAAGATGGCAGCACTGCCGATGACAGGTGACGAATTTTACATCTAAAGAGGGTAGCACAGTGCTCTGTGGTTTAAAGATGGCGGATGATAGCTGTCAAAAAAGCACGTGGCTGTCAAATAGCACGTGGCTTTGTTTACCACGCGCTAGTTAGGTTGAGTTGGTACTACTGAGGTTTAGGTCCGTCATGATGGCAGTACTGAGGATAGCGATGCGTTGTTGTCGATGACAGCTGTCAAAAAGCACGTGGCTTTGTTTACAAATCTGTCAAAAAGCATGTGGCTGTCAAAAAACACGTGGCTTTGTTTACCTCGCGCTAGTGAGGTTAAGTTGGCACTACTGAGGTTTAGGCCCGTCAAGATGGCAGTACTGAGGTTAGCGATGCGTTGTTGTCTGTCAAAAAGCACGTGGCTGTCAAAAAACACGTGGCTTTGTTTACCTCATGCTAGTTAGGTTAAGTTGGCACTAGTGAGGTTTAGGCCCGTCAAGATGGCAGCAGTGAGGTTAGCGATGCGTTGTTGTCGATGACAGCTGTCAAAAAGCACGTGGCTTTGTTTACAAATTCAAATCTCCCGCCAAAATTCAAATTTCCCGCCAAAATTCAAATTTCCCGCGGGAGGAGGAGGAGGAGGCGGGCGGCGGAGGAGGCCGCAGAATCCCTGCATTATACTACTCATAATGTTTAGTCTGTTGACAGATAACCTAAGTAGCAATGACTGCAATAAGGTAATATATTTCTCTGGGCTATGTTTCAGTGTAAAATCATTGGAAGTAATCAAGAACCCCAGTACCTTCTAACTACTTCAGTTGCAGTGTGAAATGGACCTGCAAGTAAAAATCAAAGAGGAACCAACCTGGCTTGAAAGAACAACAAATGCATCACTTGTGAATATCATGGCAAATAACTTTATAGAGGTCAGAATTTAACCCTTAGTAGCTGAATAAGTTTGACAGGGGCATAATTTACTATGTGCTTCCCCAATATTAACCCCAGCAGTCGCCATTTTCTACATGGGCATCTAGGAAAAGTATGTCTCTCTTTTGTTTCTTTGTCTGGGAGTATGTGATAATGTGCTACGCAAGGCAGCCAACTCTTAGGAAGTACAAACAACAGTATTTATATACATCTATAGGTCCAACTAGTGACATAAACTTTGTTCATGGGGCAAGGAAAGGGGTTCTGGTGGAACATGCCCCCAGATTATGGTCGCCAAGTGGACAATTGGCCTCTAGCATTTACTAGGGAGATGGCAGTACATGCTATGTTTGATAGTGGCAAAACGCTGAATTGAAGTTGTGGACTTGATAGTGAAGGAACCTTGGTTAGGTCCAGCTACCAATGAAGTTGTGACAGGCAGCGTTTCAAGATCGAGGCATCAGGACAATTCATGAGTTAAGTACCCATCAAATGACTGTTTATTGTTTATTGATTACCTCTGGCATTTAAAGTTGAAAACTTCATGATTGTTCCGTATTGAATAGAGAAATAAGATGTACAATATTATAGGGAAGGATCCACCTTTCAATACTCCGTAGTAAGTTCAAGTGTCATTATCAGCCAATTAGCGAAGATCTTAAAACAACTAATATATTGAACACAGGCAAAAAATTAACATTGTATCATATCGTAGCAATTCAGTTAATGTTCAAAACACAATAATCACAGTCAAGAGAGTAAACAGAACATCACTATCTTGCGCCGAAAACAAATATAGTTGAAGTTCATAAGCAGATCAAGTATGCACTTATGTAAAGTCGTTGCTAGGCAGGTCTTGTAGGCATTTGTTTCTCCGGCCGAAGAGTAAAAGGTGACGTGAATGAAGTCTTAGGAAAGCAGTGTAGGATTTAATTTCATCAAATTCAAAGTGGATATATAGGTTTTAAAATAATTTAAAACGTTAAAAAAGAATAAAGCCAAATAAAAATATATTAAAAAATAGGAAGAAATAATGAAAGAAATACGAGGTTCAACTCGAAACAACTTGCCGTAGTAATTGATAAAGAAATGATAAATAGAGAAAGGGGGTAGGGAACGTTTATTAGAGGGTGGTGATGGTGGTGGTGGTGGTTATTGTTATTAGAGGAAATACAATTTGGCAACAATCCTTTATATAACACTAATTCGAGGAAAAAAGAGGAAGAGAACCGACACTTCGAAAAATGAAGATATCGGTTAAAGGAAGACAAGGGCCACGAAGGGCGTGAAAAAGAAAAACTCCCTAGCCCTCCCAAACCTAATAGCATCGGGGTCGGAAAAGAACAAGAGTTGACCAAGGAAGGTCGGTCAGGATAGATGAAAGTGAGGAGCCTGGCACAAGTAAGTGGAAGCAATGCCAGGACTGAGCTAAGGGCCCCGTGATCGCCAACCCATGCTCCGAAGTTCGGAGCCCCTGGGGGATGGAGGGTGGGAAGGAAAGAAAAATGGAAGGGATCCGATACTTCGAGAAATGAAGATATCAGCCAAAGGAAGACGAGGGCCACGAAGGGTGTGAAAATGAAAGACTCCCTAGCCCTCGGAAACCTCGGAAATTAAATCCTACACTGTTTTCCTAAGACTTCATTTACGTCACCTTTTACTCTTCGGCCGGAGAAACAAATGCCTACAAGACCTGCCCAGCAACGAATTTACATAAGTGCATACTTGATCTGCTTATGAACTTCAAATATATTTGTTTTCGGCGCAAGATAGTGATGTTCTGTTTACTCTCTTGACTGTGATTATTGTGTTTTGAACATTAACTGAATTGCTACGATATGATACAATGTTAATTTTTTGCCTGTGTTCAATATATTAGTTGTTTTAAGATCTTCGCTAATTGGCTGATGATGACACTTGAAATGTGTTGAAACCGGTCCCAATAAACAGGTTGTAACTACCTTTTAGTTCAACTTACTACGGAGTATTGAAAGGTGGATCCTTCCCTATAATATTGTACATCTTCTTACCTCTGGCATTTATTGAAATGGATTTCTGTAGGTTGTATGGCTGTGTTTTTATTCTCCATGGTTTGGTAATGGTATCGTTGTGGGATTGACATCATCTCCTATCATACATTATCCAATTTTAGTGCTAGTAGCTGCTAAACTGAAGGACAATTGTGGTTGATGGATTTAATTCGATTATGGCCAGTAGGTCTTTGAATCTCATAGTGATAATGATATTCCAGGTAAGATTTGCATCATTTAAACTTCTTTACAATGTTACTAATGTTGGGTGATCTCATAGTAAAACTCTGCCTTGGCGGAGAAGCTGTGAAATAATTTAGGAGAAGAAGCGACTTATTGTTATCATCTTTCCTTGCTCTGTCTGTTGCTACTGTAAACACAGTAAATTGTAATCTTCTGAATGTGTGGCTTACAGTTCAGTCTCTCTTCATCTGATAGCTTACATGGTGATGTGATAACATTCTACTTTCATGTTGGCGAGTGTAATTTGGGTCCATTCTAGAGGTATTTGATGAAGCTGAATATCCCAGCACACGTCTGTAGTTATACTGGCATAAAAGTGAATTCCTGCACATCATTCTTGCATCTCAGATTCTTTGAAAACCTTGAGAGTTGGAAGAGGGATATTCAATGAATAATTGTGACTCGACAGCAAAAATCTACTCCCAACACTGTGAACTGCTAATTTATAGATGTGATATTGTCCAGGAGTTGCTTAAAGGTGAAATTCGGCAGCTTATGCACACTGTTCTCTGAATAAATGTTTGCTGGTTGAGTTCTAAATTACAGACACTACAGAAGAGAACGGTGTCTGAACATATCTGAGATGCGAGTGCACTGCTATTCAAGATCTATACTCTTGACACTTTTGTTATGTTCTATTCTTGGGTATATAGAAAAAAACAATAGCTGTCATCAACAACAACGGAATTCAAGAACTACAATGTGATCCTACAAATACATTTCAAAACAAAATAAAACAAGCTATCCAGCAAACAGACTTCATTCTCACAGAACAAGAAAAAGAAAGCCTCACCATCAAAAAATCCCAAACTCCCCACAGTAAGAGCCATCCCCAAAATACACAAAAGCTCATGTCCCATTAGACCAATAGTAAATTATGATGTGCCAAGTTACAATTTAAGCTAACAACTGAAAAAATCCTAAAAGAGAAAGTCTCACATAAAGAAGACAGATAAATTAAAACCAGCCTAGAACTAATCAACCCCTTCCCGCCCGAAAGCGCCCGACTGTTCACTTTGCCTTATGGTCCTTATTGCCCGAAAACACCCAGCTGCATTATCTGCATACGTGTGCAATCTATGCAATAGTTTTGTATTTTTAGGTGGTGAATTGTTTATTAGGCATTGATGGACATGCAGTACAATATACTAGCCTTAGGAAATAAAAGAAGAGTGAGAATTTGTCTTGAAGTTGTCTAGGCAACGGTCTTGAACTTCCGCGAGTGCTTGTCAGCTGTTTAGTTCGTAAACATGACGGGATTGAATACTGCGGATATTGAGACTGAGCTGAATAACGGCATAAGAAATGACACAGAATTGTTGAGCAGGGGTGAAGGTAAATTTTTAGTGAGTAAATAACATATCAACAAAGATAATTTTACTGATAACTGTGGTATAAGTGAAAACGGATGTCTAGAAATCAGACCTGATGATGATGCGGCTGCAATTCAGATAACACAAACATTTTGTTTCATTATTCAATGATTATACGGATGATGTTGAACCTATCAATAATTTCAAAAGAGAGTAATGAGAAATAGGTTATATTTTTACATATGTTAGGCGGAGACAATCTATTCATTGACATTACCGATTGCGTATATATTAATACAGCAATCAAACAGGCGCATTTCAGTAAAATAGAAACAGAATGGCAAGACACTTGCTAGAGGAAATGAAAGTTGATATACAAGGTCACCATTACACTTCCAGAATCTCATCTTTATTGGCTTAGGTGGATTTAGACAACATGAGAATATGACAAATACAGCCTACCTCAGTGTTGAGTATCTCCAGCACGGGTGGGGGTTTGAACCGACAAACTTATGACTCAACGAATAGAAAAATGGACATGATAGTATGTTAAATGTTGTAAATGATGGCATGTTTTCTAATATTATTGAAAATGAAACTTTGTGCTCTGCTTGAATGTTTCCTAATTAATAGGTTGAAACCTGGGGATAAGCATAGCAAAAATGTGGGTGGTAAAGGGTTAAAGATACCCTTTGACATCACTAACATGTACACCAACGTAACAATAGATGAATCCATTAAAATTATCGAAAATCTTCATAAAGAAAATACTTCACTGCAGGAAACCAAAGAAATAATTAGCCTTATTAGAACAATGCTACACCAAAATTGCTTTGCATTCACTGACAAGATTTATTTCCACAAAGAAGGGTTAGCCATGGGCTCACCATTATAAGGTATAATAGCAAACATTTTTTGAATAACTTTGAAAACATCTTTTGAACGTATCAGCATTCAAAAGGAATATTATACTGGAGCAGGTATGTAGGCGACATCATGTGCATATGATAATGACTTCACTAATGCACACCAGTTATTAAACACACTAAATGATTTACAAAATTCCACCAGCTTCACAATGGAGCAAGAATCTAATAAGAAAATAACACCACAATCAGCAGGAATAATGGAAACCTGTCTTAAAAAGTGTACAGAAATCCCACTCAGGTGTTGCATGCCATTGACGAGTCTAACCATGCATACACACTAAAAATAGCTTGATTGAATACAATGATACACAGAGCTGTTTCCATACCAATGAGCACAATGGAGTTCAATGAAGAGGCACAAATTGTTAAACAAATCATAAAAGAAGACAACCGCCCTCCAGGCACAGTGGATAAAATATTAAACAAACAAAAGGAAAGTCCCTGGAAAACCACCACACTTGGTTCTCAACTACATTAATAATAACACATAAAAAGTAAGTTATATCTTTAGGAAACAGGGTTTTAATTAACCTTTAGGATGAACAACACACTGCAGAGACACATCAACAAGTGCACCTAAACAAAAAAGACCCTTTCTCAAAGTCACGAGTCTATGAACTCCAGTGCCAAGAACTTAACTGCAATGCCACCTATATAGGTCAGACAAAACAAAATTTCCACACAAGATTCAAAGAACACAATAAACGATCAGATATAATCAGCATTCAGCCTTTGGGGAGCACATATACGACAGTTCACACTATTTCACAGACATCAACACAGATCTAAAAATTTTACACATTGAAAATAAAATAAAATCTTCGAATATGAGGGAAGCAATCGAGATCTACATCGCAAAAAGTGCTAACGTAACCAACTTAAATGACCATACACACTTAAAAAATTCCCCGCACATCGCTCTACTCACATGATATCTGGACCGTACTTACTCATTGAATTGGCATTTATCACAATAATATCCTATAGATATTCTCTATTTCAATTCCATACATTATTCATCTAAAATCATTCAGTTGCATTTATCCATCTTACATAAAAGTACATTATAACATGAAGTAGGTTAATAACCTTCTCTCCCCTCTCCAGTGTGGAAAGAGTATTCCAGAGTGCTCCACTAGTTCCATCCTACTTCCCCCTCTCCTCTCCATGGTACAGTGTACTAGATTTTAACATCCAATAGGAGGGATCCACAATGTTCGGCACTCCCCTCTCATGCTTCCCTTCCTCTCTCCGTAAGGTTTGTGCTATACTCAAAACCTTCCATTTACCTCTCCATGACCACAGTCGTGAAATAGTATTTGGTGACAACAAAGTTGGCATTGGCAGTCAAGATAAGTTCAGGAGTTTTCTCGATATATTAATACTTGTAAATTTCTTATTTGTCAGTACTGGCACATATTATCACTGAACTCTCTATCATTGACAAGTTTATGCAACCTAAACAATGCTGTACATATATGCATATTTTGTGTGATTTCATAGAGTCTGAGGATGTTCTTGTAGAATGAAACATGTCATTCTTTGTATAATAGAGTGTTTATTTTTACGGGTATGTTTATAGTGTAATAATTTATGTTAAAATTGTATGTTTGACAAACTAGAAAGTTTTTTGTTACATTTAACTAAGTCTACAATGGAAAGTATGGCTTCATCTTTAACAAACTCTCCATTTTGTGCGTCATTTTATCTTCCTTTCCTTAGTTCAGCTACTGTTCGATTTCTTCTGTATTAAATGGGATAAGTGAGTATATTCTGGAATTTTATACTTTAATTCGCTTTTACTAGTAAACTAACTTGTAATAGAATGTAAGCTTTTGATCACAGTCCCTCCTGCACCCCTGCAGTGTCAAAACGTTTCATGAATCCAAGTGAAAAATTTAAAGGTCTCGTAGTACGAGGGCCATCCGAGAAATAGGTTTCCCTATTTTACAAAAAATACAAGCAGGCTATTTACACTTGTGCTGGCCCTGCAGTGTGGGGGTAGCATGCCTGCCTCTTACCCAGAGGCCCCGGGTTCAATTCCTGGCCAGGTCAGGGATTTTTACCTGCATCTGAGGGCTGATTGGAGGTCTACTCAGCCTATGTGATTAAAATTGAGGAGCTATCTGACAGTGAGATGGTGGCCCTGGTCTAGGAAGTCTAGAATAACGACGGAGAGGATTGTTCGTGCTCACCACATGACACATCGTAATCTGTAGGCCTTTGGGCTGAGCAGTGGTCACTTGGTAAGCCATGGCCCTACGGGGGCTGTTGCCCCATGGTGCTTGGTTTTATTTACCTTTGAAAAATATTTAATTTTCATTCTACAACTCGTACACTACTTTTCCACATAGTCACTATTTCAGTCCAAACATTTTGTTATCTTGGCAGCAGTTTCTTGATACCTTCATCATACCGGGTCGGGTCCCATCTCTGTAGACAGCGGTGCACTTCCTCTTCCACCTCTTCATCAGTTGCAAACCGCTTACCTCCAGGGTGCAACTTGAGTTGTGGATAGAGATGGAAATCACTCGGGTCAAGTTCCGCAGAATAAGGTGGATGGGGAAAAAGGTCCCTTTTGAAGTTCTGCAGCAAATACTGCGTCCTTTGAGCTGAATGGGCAATATTTTCTGAGACAAGACAAGAACGTTTTCATTCGATTTCAACTCTGAGCTTCGTGAGGACCGTGCAGGACCTCTCATGTGTGACCACAGTGCATTGGGGGCAGTCAGTCAACCAATACAACATCATTACAGTCCCAAAAGGCAGTAGCCAAAACTATGACTACAGAGGCTGAGGTCTAACCGGGCAAGTTGGCCATGCGATTAAGGCCGTGCAGCTGTGAGCTAGCATCTAGGAGATAGTGCGTTCGCACCCCACTGTCGGCAGCCCTGAAAATGGTTTTCCGTTTTTTCCCATTTTCATACCAGGTAAGTATAGGGGATGTACCTTAATTAACGCCACAGCTGCTTCCTTCCCACTCCTAGGCTCTTCCTCTCCAATTGTCAACATAAGACCTATTTGTGTCGGTGCGATGTAAAGTAAATTGTAAAAAAGATTCTGAGGTCTTGGCCCTTTTTTATGAGCATGTTCGCCAAGTTTCTTCCATAGCATGCTTTGTGGTTTTGTTTTTAGAGTTGAATAATGCACACTGCTTTCATCTCCAATAACAATGCGGGAAAACATTTGATCTCCCTCTCTTTGAAGCATTTGCAGGAAAGCTCAGGCTACCTCGTTCTGTTGCTTGTGAGCATCAGTAAGAAAACTTGGGACCCATCTTGCACAGACTTTTCAATACTGCAAGATATTCAACAATATCATTGCAATAAAGGACTGCCAGTTTCCGTGCCGGGAGGCAGTAGATTCATTATCTCATCAGTGCTGACGCATTTATCTTTGTCCACCACATTCTGACCAACAGTGGCTGTAATGGGCCTGGCGCTGCGCTGTCATCATGTACATCTTGCTGCCATTCCAGGAACTATGAATGCCAGCATGCATCTTTCACTATAAACTCACACCAAATGGCAATGTATATTGGTAGCCATTTCATTTTTTGCCGTGGAAAAGCGAATAACAGGACAGAGTTCACAAGTGGAAACGCTTTCAAGTGGTAGCTCCATGGCAGGTAGCGCCATACTGGTGAACACAGAGCAAGCACGTGCGGTTGAAGATCACCTTACCCCAGCCATACGCCAGTGGAAGTTCCTACAGTACCAACTTAATTCTAAAACTTGTGGTATGCAGAGAAAAAATAAGGAAACTTATTTATTGGATGACCTTCGTAGATCATGAAAGAGCTTCTGTAACTGCAGATGTACACTCCAACACTGATGGTGTTCTCATCCCCACAGTTCTTCACAGAACACTGCATAACATCCTTGTAGTAGTAAAACATTTCATTTGTAGTTGCTTTATGTTTGACCTGCAACATCTTTCCCTGGTCTATGACAGTGATAAGCCTGCTTCTTTCATGTTCGTTTTTTATTTTTACACTTGGATGAACAGAACTGTCTCAATGCAGTATTTATCCCCTGTGAGCTTGGCAAAAACCAGATTATAGAAAGTGATTAAAATGTTTCAAGGGATTTTGATCTGTCTGTCTAAACAAAATGTATGTTAAGAGCATAGTATTAATATTTCTCACTGTATGGCAAAAGATTTAGGACAGTTTTAATACTTGGATATGATTCAAACAACCTCAATGATTTGATAGACGTAATTGTATACATAAAATCAATTAATATAATTTAGTGTTTATGTCTGTGGCAGATTCCTTCCAAAATTTTGTGCGAGATGGTCCCAATTTCATCTCTGGTAGGATATCTTCTGGTATGGCTAGAAAATGCTTCTCACTTTATATTTGGTTCTCAGTCTCATGCTTTCTCTGACATTAGGTTTGAACAAGGATGATAACACCGTTCTCAGTGCAGCCTTTGGTTTTGAAATCCTCTGCTGGTAGAAATCTCCCTTAAACAGTAGTAAAATTTTGAAAGTAACTGTAATACTTGGAAGTAGTAAATTATCACGCTCATTTGTTGGTGACTGTATTTGTAGATGTGTGTTACGTGCATAACTTATGTATCTTATTTTCCACAGGAAAATATTGAAAATGTATCAGAAATGATACCACTGAAAAAAGAAGCCAAATCAGAGATAACAGGGCGAGGGCCAATGCAGGAAAACTCACTTGAGGTAATGTACATAATTTGATAAGCCATTGTTAGGTACTGAAAATAGAAAATTGCTGAACAGATATCAGTGGTTGACCCTTCATTTCAATACATATGATTGATACACTTTTTTATGAGATTGACTGTTTACTTACCTAATTTTCACGTTTCCTTCATGTTCTTTAAGATCTTGCATTATGTATCATGCAGCAGTTGGGATAGATCCAAAGACCTCTACTGTATATCATTCGGGAGGTGGTATCATTGCTACTAATATTTTTGACTTAGTGAATATTTTCAAACACGGAGTTGCTATAAGGAGCACTTTTTTGTTACTGTTCCTGGGTATTTTACTAGTTGTTCCAAATGAAACACCATTGTAATCTTGTTGATTATATTAATTATTGACTTCTAGATAATACAATTATTTGTAGATACAAGTTGCAGGTGATTGCTTACTGTCAGAATTCACTTACGTACTACACACATTGTAGCCATCTTGTGGCAAGTAGAAAACATTCTTATCCTTCCTAATGTGGTCTGTGATGATACTAGTCTATGATGACTTATAATATTACTTAAACTTTCAATGAATAAATGAGCCCTTCTAGAGTGATCTTGCCTTTCTGTTTCATATGTGGTAAAGGACAGTGTTTGTGAATAGGCTTTGTATGTTCCCCATTACTCATCTGAACATTTGTTACATGAATTAGGATACACATTTGACCACTGCCATCGTGTGTTTCTTTCAGTGTGACTATGTTGTTTAGGGGTATTTATTGGGATATTTAATTGACAATCTCTTTCAGGAATTCTGGGTTGGCTGCTGAATATACAGCCATCTGGATAATGAGAGAGGAAGTATAATCATGATCAGGGAGTGTAGTATTTTTCTCTCCTACAAGGAAATTGGATGTAGTTAGGTAAGAAGTGCCAAAAGGGTCGTCATTTAACTTTAGTGAGGAGATGTGAGTATGTGTTGTAAGAGTGGTCCATTCTTTGTTGGTCAAGAAATAAGAATTCATCACTCTTCTATGGTGATATATCAGACTGTTGACAGCTGCTGCTCGTTTTCTATCAAAGTGTAGTGCTGCAGGAGGGATGGAATTCTGTATCAGTCCCATGCCTGCAGTTGCAGGGAAGAGCTGGTTTTTCTCAGGATTGTTTTTCAGAAAAGCCTTGATTTCCTTAGCTGCTCTGAAGAAGTTTGTGCCATTATCACTGTAAATGTTCAGGGGGTGACCTCTGTGAAAATAAGTGAACAAAGAGAGGCGAGCAATGTAGTTGTGAGATTAGGTATCATGTCTATGTAGAGAGACTTGGTAGCTAGGCAGTCTGGTCTTGTTCCATCTCACGCCAATGTTTATGAGAATTGAGCCAGCTTAGTCTATTCTAGTGTTAAGAAATGGGTACACGCACACTTTGTGTATTTCGCGCTAATTGTTCAGAAGTATCTGCATTTAACTTACGACCCTTGAGACGTGCATAAATGTTGCTTCTTTACCGCCCCCCTTGCTGATGGGATCCGAAACTTGCCTCTCAGAGATGTGATTAAGGGTTGAGTGCCATGATGAAGTAGTCGAAGTTGTTCCGCAATGATAATTAGATTAGTGAGATGATGATATATATACAGAATGATCTAATATTTCCTCCCCACTAGAATTAAGATATTGTGCAGTCTTCTGCCGACAAGGAGATGGCTTCTTGATCTATGATTATGGTTATAATCAATATGATTTAATATTTTCTACAGAACATTAATGCAACATTTGAGTGGAGGGTTCAACTGCGATATGAACAGTGGACTTGAATTTCACTCTTGTTTATAACAATCTGAGATAAATCAAAAACAATATGCAGCTACTCTCTGTACCTTTTTTAATCTTGAAACTTTTGTTATGAATAAGTCACCATCATGTCTCTAAAAGCATTTGTGGCATTTTTTGAACTGGGAGATTAATTCGAACATCACGTTTTCATTTATTCCTACTCATAGGATCTTGATTCAACCATCCAGAACTATGCCAACAAACTGTATTGTTGACAATTGTGTTCATTTGTGGTCGTCTCGACACTAAGTCAGCGGGTTTCTCTTCGGACGGCACATGGTGCCACTCATTTGTATCTTTAGCTACTTCAAACTGGGAGCCTTTAATGTTTTCTTTGAATAGTCTTGTCAAGAGAAAGGCTCCGCAAATCTCAGACTTTGAATGGAGAGTTATGAAAAACCAATTTTTTTAAGCTTTGCTGCCTTGCATTTTACACAGAGCAACATTTTATTGCTAAACAATCTGACATACACACATAAATGCTATTTGTTGAGCCTGCAGTCAGATGATTATAGAGAAGATATGTTCTTGAGTGGATGACTCTTCATGGTGTATGTAGTTGAGACTAATGCCATTGTCAGTCTTGACTGAAGCGTTGATATTAACAAGTGTTTTTTCTGTTTTACTTGAATGATTTATGGCAGGGTAATGTGGAATTTAATATTGTTTTTCTTCCTGCAGGTTTTCACATTCCTCTCATGTCATCAAGTGATTTGAATTCTAACATGAATTTAATATATTCCTGGCAAAACTTCTTATTTTTCAGATGTTTTTTTCCAGGGACAGGACATGCTTAATTGCCATTCGTTTAGATCAACTAAGTTTTAAAGCATTTCTTCACAGGGAGTTATACAGTGTATCTAACTGACGTGTCTGTCATCATGTGTTGCTGGAAGTTTGCTTCATGCTGTTTTTCCATTGGTGTTGTTCTCTTATGTTATCCAAAATAGTGAATTTTGTTTTGTAGGTTGCATACGAGTAGAGATTGATGAGGCGTAGGTTTTATCTTGTCAACTCACCTCTGCCGCATTCGTCATTTACCACTGCTTTCTTCCTGGCATTTGACATGTGCACACTGCTGCAGTCACGGGACTGCAGTCAGCCGACTACCTGCATCAAACGTGGATGGCATCATCGGTTTTAGATTGTACACTCTACACTCTTCATGGATGTTTTCGGCGTTTCTAGTGCCATGTGTCATTGCTTTTCCTCTACCTCCCCTCTTCATGTCGTCTATATAAGTATTTGTCTTTACCTGTTACCTTGATGCACTCTTTGGCTGTTGG
This sequence comes from Anabrus simplex, assembly GCF_040414725.1. Lineage (NCBI taxonomy): Eukaryota > Metazoa > Arthropoda > Insecta > Orthoptera > Tettigoniidae > Anabrus > Anabrus simplex. Next base: position 42,061,417 of record NC_090279.1, read on the forward strand.
ACAGAGGGCAAAATCTTTGTGTTATGCTGGTGTAAATTTTCACACTGGTATGGGACTTATTCTTGACCATAAGGTATTGTAAACTGCGCTTGTTTCTCGAGTGAGCCGTTGACCGTAGATGTTAGGCCCCTTTAAACAACAAGCATCGTCATCATCATCATCATCATCATCATCATCACCATCATCATCATCAAGACTCTTGAGTGGTAATATTTGATTATGTATCCATAAAGGTGCAGCTGCATGTGTAATTCCTTTATTTGGAATGCTTTTGGAATTTATGTGAAAATGAACTTTCTGTGTGTCAATTCTCTCAAAAATCCTTGAATTAAAAATTTGTTTACATTCCTGAACTGCATAATAGTCTAATCTTGAACTTGCTTTGCTCATATTTTCTAGTCATTTCAATTCTTACTGTATGCCCAGATATTGTAATTGAAAATGCTGATCTTTTATTCAGTCACCTGTTATTGTTTTTTCTCTTTGGACGGCACATGGTGCCACTCATTTGTATCTTTAGCAACTTCAAACTGGGAGCCTTTAATGTTTTCTTTGAATAGTCTTGTCAGGAGAAAGGCTGTAGGTTAGGAAAAGTCTGTTCTGTTCTGTTTAATGTAACTAATTGTAAATGTTGGTGACACTCTCACTGATTTTTGTAGTATTTCCTTTGTGTTTGGTTGTGAATTACCTTTTGATTTTTTTTTGTGTTGTACTGTTTGTAAGTTGTTGTGCCTTGGCTTTCAATACATCTGAAGTAGCCAGTTCTTGTTCATGCACTAGTGTCCTTGTATTTTCCTGACTGCTTGTGCATTATTTATACCTTACCCCTGTGTACAATCCATAGTATAACCTTTCTCGGCCACCACGTGCATATGTCTCTTTGATGTTCACCTTTTATCTTTCGTAAGTAATTGTACTAACCTGTCCATCAGAGATTCATCTCAATTTTGTGTTTTGGAGAACTGGTTAGTTTTTATGAGTTTGCTGATACATTATTAAATGGTGTATGAAAATTTGAGTTCTTATGAATAGGTCCATTTGAGGAGTATGCAAAATGGGATCAGCAAGTGTTAAGTCTCTAGGAATGTTCCAGTAGGAAATTGGCATTGTTGAAATTGTGGTTCTTTTTCAGAAGCTCACTAGCCAGGGTAAAGTCGGTGATGGAATTGTCTGTAGTGACGTTTCTCCCTGTTCCCTCAATATCTTTGACAAGTCTCAATACCACATTCTTTCCATTGTTCACTTCTCTCTCTCTGTTTACTGGTGTAGCGTTGTCAACTGTAGAGGCGCACACATAAACCGTGTCCAAATCCGAGAGGAGGCATAATTTTCTTCCATATTTTCCTCTTGGTTTGGTAGATAAATACTGCTTAAAGAGGCATTTTCCCTAAAGGAAGCCAGATGTTCATCCACAGTATTATTTTCAAATGGAACAAACACTTTAGGTAGTTGTGAAACGAACATGTCATGAACTTCTCTTATTGCTGTTAACTTGCCATTACATCTATGGACTGGTCTCTCTTCCTTATTATCGAAGCTCAAAACTGGGTTATCATTTGGGACCATTGAAGAGATATTGTAGCTAGAAGGATAGGGTGACCGTCTGCTTCATTCCATACTTCTAGAAGTGATTTGCCCACTGATTTGTAGACTCCAGCAAAATCAAGCCTGCAAGTATAGATAACTGCATGTTATTGTTGATTGTGATTATTAGCAGTTAACAAAAGACAGAAACTGCTATTGTTTCCAAATTGTGTAAATCGTACATATTGTACCGGTAAAAGAGCCCGACTCTCAGGTTAAATTTTAAAGTGGCATGAAATAGAGTTCTCAGGGTAAAACTGGATTAATTGTAGCTAGGGCTCGGTACAGGATGTAGGATCCTATCTACAGAAAAACTTTGACTCTGATTGTATAAGAGTTTATTCAAATATGTCATGAATTTGCACATCACCTCTAAGTAGAAATGGACTGTCTTCCTCGTATTCCAATAGTATGGCTCGGGTTCTCCAGCTCACCAAGCCAAGCTGGTTGAAGCACGTTCCAGAAGACTCCAGGGATTCCAGGGACTCCAGATACTCCAGACAGAAGCAGCTGGACTGTCTGGATTGACGGCAAGTAGAGATGTCTCGAACTCTGAGGCCCGGGTTGAACCCCGATGATCCAGGCGATGTTGTTGATAGTCATGTACTACCTCAGCCCAATGAGACTGAGAGGATTGATGTTCCCAAGGTCACTAGTAGCACTGAGTCCATGAACACCTTGGATGACCAACTTATAAGCAGAGATCTGGATAATTGTACATCAAGACTTCCAACACTCCTAAAATGATATGAGTGGTATTAATAATTTTAGAGTTCATCACTAGGAAAATCTTCGTCCCTGAATAACGTTTGGCAACGAAAAATACAAGTCCCTTCTTGTGAAATTATAGTTAAACTCAAAGTTCATTACTGGCGAAGGTGCAAGTCTTTGCCTAAACTCGAACGAAAAAACACAAGTCCATTCACTTGGAAGTCTGAATATATTTAAAGTTAATCACTGGTGAAATTCATAAAGTCTTTGAGTGACCACTGACGAAAACACAAGTCCATTCACATAAATAAATTCACTGACGAAATGTATAAGTCCTTTAAACCAACACTGGCAAATGCAAGTGAAATCCTAACTTTGTTCAAAGCCGTTGGGAAGTTAAAGTTCATCACTAGCAATGTTAATCAATCACTGTCTATTAGAAGAATGAGTTCCTCAACAGTTGCAAATATTCCACGAAAAAAACACAAGTCCATTCAATGATCACGTAGAAAAGTTCTGATCTCGAACACATGAAAATAATGCAGGTCCATTCAGTGAACACTTATAAAATTCCAGCTTCGAAGACGCGTAAATAATACAAGTCCATTTAGTGAACACTTAGAAAATTCCAGCTTCGAAGGCACGTAAATAATACAAGTCCATTCAATGAACACTTAGAAGAATTCGGGTCTCGAACTCATGTAAATAATAAAAGTCCATTTCCTGAACACTTGTAAAATATTCTAAGTTCAATTACGAAGACTTAGAAAAATTTCTACAACACTCGAAGTCTTATGAGTCCACTTTATAAAACTTGGAAGAATCGTCTTCCCACACTTGTATAATGACAGAGTTCCACGATGATAGTAGCAGCAAGAGTGTCCTCGCTGACTACTCAGCTGAGACTGTCTGAATAGGCTACAGTAGGTCCCCTGTTTTATTCAATCCGGGATGTCTACGTCATAATACGGTTTGATTGAATATCTCCTGAATCCCTCGATGGATTTGCTTGAAACTCGAGCATTGGGACGTTTAGGTGATCCCAAACAAGATGACATATCGCTCGAATCGCTAGCACAATTATTATAGAAATTTCCAAATTTTCTCCATCGAACTCACTAGAACAAGTAACGTGGAATCCAGAAAATACCAGTCAAGGCTGGTAACACGTGTTGAGACGAGCGGGCGGCCTAGCTAGCCCATGTAGCTACGTCACAGCTCACAGTCGTCATACACTTCGCTAGCTGGTCCTCGCTGCTGGTACACAAACCAGACGCGCTCGGAACATTACGCGTGGTAAATAAACGTAACTTATGCTCAAAAAATACTTATGTACAGGTCGTAACCGGTACAATATCTAGAAATGCTACAAACTCTATCAAAGAAATGGGCTTGTAGCTTTCCTTTTATCTGCAAAAACCCTCTTCATTTCAAAAAATTTTTCCCATAAAGTGGTTTCCAGCATTTTATAAATGATGAATAACTTCATTGCCAACATCTGGGATCACCTGTCCTCTGAAGAGCATATCTCGTGGGTCCAGGTGCAATTCTCATTATGTTACTCAATTTGGAATACGCATAATTGAAATTTACGTTTCTCTGAAGTATTATTAATATAAACAACTAAAATATAGAAGAGCATATAGGCCTATAGAAATAGGTCGATGATGTAAATGAAGCAATAGCATTGTTCATATTACAGTGCAACCCCAGTTTTGTGTGACCTCGATTTAGCATAAACCCGCATTTAATGGAAGAAATTTCAGGTCCTGAAAATTATTCCATAAGAGCAATGCAATTTTATATTCAATTTTACATAATTCAAAATACTGTAGGGCAAAACTCGCATTTAGCGTTAAGGAAATGTTAAAATTTTCCTATATTTTGGTTATGGGACATTAAGAACCATTGCAAAAGACATCATAAGCTTGCTAAGGATGATTCAAGGCAGAAGAGGAATTTGGAGTATGGGCACTTAGAGCTAAAATGAGATGTCTGACTCTGATTGACATCTGTTCGCGGCCGATGTAGTAGAACAGAACCCCCGTTTTAATGACAATGTTATTATAATCTATGAAAATTCCTGTATTAATCTGTGCAATATCCTTTAGTTACAATACAATGAGAATCGTTTTACGGTTTCATCCATTATCACAGGCAAATTCAGGCATGTTAGTTTTCATCCATTACCAGTATTCATACACTCTACTCCAGGGTTTATATTGAATGCGATCAATTGTCTTCTGTTTTGATTCATTGCTACGCATGAGTGAATTCATCTTGAGTGAGTCTGAGGTCTTCTCACAACACAGACTGGTGTATTAAACATCGGGATAACATATTTTTGCAATAAGTGCAATGACAGCACTTGTTAACTCTTAGAAATAAAAGCTGAAGTAAAAGATTCCTTAATTTACTATGTTCTGAAATTAAATAAGAATGTGATACTTCTCAAGATACAGTGGTGTGCATAATTAATTTCAGAGGTTAGGTTATGTACTTGCGCATCTTGTTAAATTTCAGAATGGCTGTTACCTTGTATATTTATAGTAAAATTGTTATTATTATACAGGGAGCTTGAAATTTATTTTTATAAAATGTGCACGGCAAACCTATGTTACAAAGAAACAATAACAGTAAAAATTTCCACCTATTTGATACTTATATTTGCGTCAAGCAAATCAATTAATCATACACAGTACATGTTTCATTCCATTTTGGAACATCTTCAGCTGTATTACATTGCTTAGGTGAAAACACTAAGTATTTACCTTTTTAAGAATATCTCAAACGGGTACCTTGTTTTTCTTAAAATCTACATAAATTTAAAATTTGCAATAACTTAAAATGAATGTGGATGGTTGAATGGCGTCGAAGGCTGCATTAGCTGCGCTCCTCCAAGGACATAGTAGATTTTAGCAACAAGACTATGGGGAAGCTCTTTAATTGATAGTAAAACAGCAATCAGCTTCAGGGATCCTGAACTAACCAAATTCAAGAGATATTTTTGTAAATTTAAAACAAATAGCAATCACCTTTGAAGGAGCAAACGAAGAGAACACCTTGTAATATTCAGGACGGTGAAAAAGGAAAGTTATATTTTCAAAAACTTTTTATTAGAAGACAAGCAGAATATTTTGGTGATAAAAGTGCTGGAAACATTTTTTACAACATCTGTTCAAGTGAATAGATTTTTTTAAATAGGCTAACCATAAGCAGATCCATTTCCCTCTCATTTCACCACCCCATTCAACCATCCACATTGATTTTAATTTATTTCAAATTTTAAATTTATGTATATTTTAAGAAAAACAAGGTACCTGTTTGAGATGTTCTTAAACAGATAAATACTTAATGTTTTCACCTAAGCAATGTAATACAGCTGAAGATGTTTCAAAATGGAATGAAACATGTACTGTGTGTGATTAATTGATTTGCTTAATGCAAATATAAGTATCAAATAGGTGGACATTTTTACTGTTACTGTTTCTTTGTAAATAGGATTTGATACGGGAAATGAAGCTGATTTCTTGCAATTGATACCTAGGTTAGGTGATGCCGCTTGAAATAGGAAACTGGCAATGTTTGCAACAATCCTCTGGACTGATGCTATTGCAGTTCTTAAGAAGGAAATGTAATATGGGTGTTCAGTCTATTGGAATTAGAAAATACATGCTAATGAGTCAGCTGCTGCTTGGAAAACATCCGCAATAATGTTTAAACAAACTGATTGCTGTTCTGTAGTAATTTTAATGGGTTTGTGTGAGTTCAGTATCTTTCCTGCCTTTTATGAAAAATCATGCATAACCTTATAAGAAAATCCTTAAACTGAAGAGATTTGCATTCACCTACAGAAAATTGTCAAAATGAAGCACAAACTGTAACTACAGTACAGTGTATAATGTAGATATCTCCTTTTATTGCTGTCATTGTGTAAATAACGTATGATGGCACAATTTATGTTAACCCCCATTTAACAATAAAAATTCAGGTCCCTTTAAAACGTTAAATAGGGGTTCTGCTGAATGTGCAACATACCTTACACCTGATTGTCAGTATGGTTGTTTTCTCCATTCCGTCCCATTTCGAGATATGTACACTTCTTTTTGTACAGAGTCAATCTCATCTTGTAGTTTATAACCAGATACTTGGAGCTCGTCATTTTCTTCTCCCTCCAGAGAAACGTGATCGTCATCAGTTTTTTGGAAAACACAAATTCAGGATCAGCCAATGCATCATCAGCTTCCTCTTCATGTTTACTCTCACTAATTTCATATAGATTTCTCATTAACCGCTGATTCCCAGCCATATTTGATCACAGAAACAATGCAGCACTCCCTAGTCGTGGAGGTAGTCGAACATTGTTTGTGTAGTGACCAGCAGGTAGGGCAGCATTGATATTAATGGATATGTCCATTTGATCCATTCATCATATATGTAATATTTTGAACTGGTAGAGTAGTCAGCAACTGAAAAATATTTTTAAATCATGTCAATACCTACCACAGGAGATGAACAAATACACAAGTTTTTTGGCATATACAGTTCATATTTTGTCAGTTACAAGCAATTGAATATTAAATCTGGGTCGATAATAAATAAATAAATAATCGTATGGCCTCAGCTACCGTTTGCAGACATTTCGATTTGACGCCATCTGGCTGTCTGCTCGTCAATTTCGACGTTCCGGTTTACTCTGTCTGCCATCTAGCGGACCTAGAGTAAGCCGGATCTCTCTTGGGCGTCTATGGCTGAGATTTAATGAATTTTGTCGGGTAAATACCAAATGTATCACCAGAATTCTTTTACATGCCGACATCGTACGACATGGAGTGTCGAATGGACTTTTTTCCGCCTTTCAAAAATCCGACTACCTCTGCCGGGTTTGAACCCGCTATCTTGGGATCCGGAGGCCGATACTCTACTACGGATCCACAGAGGCAGCTATCTGGGTCGATGCAACCCATTCAGATTAGAAGGATTAAATGGGGTAAAGACGAGCCTTAATGAACATGTCGAGATGCTGATTATAATGTCTAACTTCATTATAATGCTACAAGTGGGGCAGAGCATATTTGTACATTCAAAGATGTGCTTCGCATACTCCAATGCAATCAGCTTAGGGCAGTGGTAGTGGTTATGAATTAACTTCTACAGTATGGTTATATTTGGTTCAATCATGGCAATGTTTTTCTAGGGTTTTCTTTGTCTAAACTTTCAGGGACAAGGTGATATTTTGAAACTTTTGATTCCAGTTAGGCCTTAATTTCTAGTGATCTTATTTCAAAAATTGCCCTTGAAGTGTAGTCACAACATTATGTCTCTGTCGAAACTTGGTAATTTTAATTTTTGAAAGGCAGACCTTTGTCTGTCTGACCAATTCTCTTGATTTAAATAAATCATTGCTTCAGTTTCATTATTATTAGCTACTGGTTTTAGGGAGGTTATCATTTTTGATTCCAGTAAGTCGTAAAAGACTTCGAAATCTTTTGCATATCTGTCATGTCCATGTCAGTGAAACACCCCATCTTTTAGAGAATGGTTATATAGTTGTACTTAAATAGTGATTTTCTTGATACTGAAACGTTATTTGGGGTATATTCCAAGGAGTTCCCACAAGGAAGGGTGGAATATTACGATCAATTTTCCAAGAATTAGTTTACCCCAAAATAATAATAATAACGTCCACGACACAGGGTAGGAAAATATGCCAACAGGGAGACAAAAATGCCAAAATTAATTAAAAGAAAACAGGTTAAACAACTCACAATACTAAATTCATAACAGGGAAATCAATTCATTTCTACCAACATCCATCAACAATCAGCATCACCATCAATTAACATAATATTCCCATTACAACGAAAACACGCTAGGTAGTTAAGGAAAAGGGCCAATCATAGGCCACCGAACAATAGGCATGTACATATTAAGAGACAAAAGAAAAAAAAGGACGTCGAAAAATCACGAAAATACCAAACAAATTAATTTAATAATATAACCCAGAAGTAGGAAAATTAAGATGGAAAACGAACGTTTGTTCCACATCCTTCCAGTAACTCGCTTGGTTAATAACCCTGCCAAAACATTGCATTAACCCCTACTTATTAGGGCTAGAAAGCCGCTACCAAACATTGAGTATTAAATTTACAATTTACAAGAATAAGAATTAATATTAATTCACAGCGGGTGCAAGTCCCTGCTAAACAAAAGTAGTTTATATATAAGTTTTTAGACTCGAATAACGTTCAAACACCGCAGGACTAAAACGTAGAGTTAAGTTGATGCAAAGTTACATCCTGTCGTGGTACGCACTTCACATTTTGAAATATTCAGATCACCAGTTGGAACATATTAAAGATGAGTTGAAAAAACACTTACAGTGTATCTTGCCATAGTCGTGAGTTCGCTTCAGCGTCATATCCTTACTTACGTATGGTAAAGGTAATCCTTAGAGTGCACTAAAAAATTCCAGGCGAGGTACATTAAATGGTAATAAAATTTAAAATTAACTTTCACAGTTCAAGAGTGCATAAGCCGTATCAAGCGAACGTCACCCTGGGTCCATGATAATCACTCTATCCATCCCGGCAAGTGGAGAAGCACGCCGTCCTTCCATCACAGCTCACTAGCAAAACCTTAAAGGCGACTGGCCAGAAGCCTACATGTCAGACCACAGTCGCAATGTTTACGTGCGCATACTCGCTCGGTGGAGGGGGAGAGTGGCGAGATGGTTCATACCGACGACACTAGAATGCAGAAGAATACTGGAAAAGGCACTGTCTGGCCATACACCACAGATGGGCACATTAATAACTTTAAAGCCGGTGGAAGTTAATGTTTATAAATATTGAAAACCATGGTATCTGTGACCATGAATCACTTGATGAATAACGCAGCGGCAAACCACATTAAAAAGTGGAATTTCAATGGCCATGCAGCCAGCGCTAAAGTATTCACAGAGAGGTATAAATTCTTTATCCGGAAATAGTCTCCCTCCACGAAGCTCTACATATACAACATATAATGACTTTCATAAGGTAGTGGTCTGGATACCAGCTGAGTTTTTGACGGAATAGTCCGAATAAGAAAATGACCACCGATCACATGTCCCAGTTTATGCACCACCAGCAAGATGAATCCAATAGTCAATTAGTAACCAAAACATATATGAATTGAGTAAAAAACAATTGAGTGCATTTAAATGACACTAGCTGTCCAGTTACTTTCAATCATTAAGAAGTCCCATGCATTAAAGTGGTGCTACACGCAAGTCGCAGGTAAATCTGATAATGTTCTAGATAAATGGTGACACTCATGCTCCAGATCATTTGCTAAGTTTTAATTCCAATAAACAAGTCTCGCAATTTCATATGTATCAACTGTTCAAAGATTTCGTTACTTTGTGGTACACACACACAACTGAACAACTTCCAAAATGTTCACTGGTAGAATAATAAACCTTCTTAGATTTAAATGCACGCGATTATACACCCAAACTGAGATTATCACATGTTAGACATTCATTTTAGTATTATTTATCGGACTTGCGTAAGTTAAGAAACGCCTTCATTTGGTTTCAATTTTATTATTATTGCCAGGGTGGCATAAACCAATTTAACAAATGAAAAACGCCCAGAAGGGCAAGGAAAAGAAATCAACAAATATAGGAAAACAAAATTGGTGAGCATGTAATAAGATCATAAGATCCAACAGGTAAATCCTTTACATAATCTTAAATTGGATTAACTTGACTTAAGACTACAGTATGGCATTGGATACAACTACTAGTAAGAGCAAAAGGAGAACAGGATTACAATAGAATACAATAATTACCTAAACAACCCTTGAGCAGGTACTAGGAAATATATAACCATAAATATATCATGCTAAAATTAAATATATCGGCAGAAATTTTATGCACAACATATAAGGAAAAGAATTAACTTGAAAATTAAAGATAGTCATCTCCTCAAATTAGTTTTCTGTGCACGTCAGCAACACTATAGGAATACCACATAATAAAGGCACCACCAGCAACAATGAAAACGAGAAGCTACCGTTGCATAGACATACAAATTCAAACATACACAATACACAGAAATAAGTTAAGCTTAGGAAAGAAGATACTGACAGAATACAACTAACCACAAACATGGTAAGTTCAGTAAGTCCAGGCATCAATCAAGTAAGAACACGCTACAGATCACAACACCTGATCCAGCAATGCATGATAACACAGCAAGAAACACATCAAATTATCGAACACAGCCACACCGACAGTACTCTTCATATAGATGACCTACCCAGAGATGTCAAATCATTTCCAGAATTGAAGTACTAAGAGAACAGCAATCCACACATAATTTCAAAATAACCAGACGTTGACCAAGGGAGAACATGTTGCGAAGCAATAACACATTACACAGTAATCCAAGTTAATTAAAATTACAATTAATTTTTTAATCAGTGGAGTAGCCAATAAATAAATTTTTAAACCCATTAAATACACGACCAAAATCTAGAAATTATATTTTGCAATTAATCAGTTGTAATGCTATGTATACACTCCATGCATAACCCGTCTAAAGAAGAGATAAGATCAGATATAGTAATACTCACAAATAAGGGAAACACTGAGAAACTGGATATGAGAAAAAGATCAATATCCATGGGTTACGGTAAATAATTACTCAAGGCAAGATGAATATAGTTAGCTGCAGTTCGAGACTTCAAGATCTTTCAGATGGTGCATACGCGTATCAGCAACACCAAGTCAAGAATAGTATTAGGATATAGGAACTCATAATAACACAATCATTAACACCATGGTGGAGCAGGACAGAAAATGGCAGAAAGAAATTCAGAAGTGTCACCCAATCTTAAATTATATTCCTCACAACTTCACCGAATTTTCAAACATATACATCAACAATGGAATACTCATTTAAATAAATGGTTTAGAAATACCCCTCAATTAAGTGGCCAATTTGGAAATGAGAGCAGAGACCTGACACGATTCCCTACCGGTCATCCACAAGGGATCTCGGACAAATCCGGAGTAGTAACAAGTGACATCCATAGACTCACACTGTAGCCACACAGCCACAGGTACCGTGCGAAATATATATGAAACAAGGTAAATAAAATTTAAATGGTAGATCATGAACTAGGACGACGGAAAACGCTCAATAGAACGGTGAAGAAGGAGAAAACACCACAAAAGACCCGATCATCGAATAGTGGGAGGCTTCAATACCACCTATGAAGCACTAGTTAATCCCATACTCAACTGGCGCCCCGCAGAACGACAAGATGACCAAAAATTAATTGCAACGGATACTAACACTCCGGAGAGAAAAGGACCAATAGACTGGCAGGTTAATCCAAAATGAACTTTATAGTACAGGATAAATACATGATGACGTCAGATTAAATGGGTATGCAGAGAATTAAAACAAAACAAGAATAGACCAGGTCATACAGGAATCACAAAGTATATGCAAGCAGACCAGGTTTTTCTAAGAAGAGTGGTAAACCCATGCCAGGATTTATTTCCCAATCTACGGGCACACAGGGGTAAATTAAATGCAATACCGACCATACCGAAGTGTTATAACCATTTAATTATAAAACACAATAACAATACAACCTTAATGAATCTCAACGGACATGCGTTAGCAAAAAAGGGGGGAAGGGAGCACTAACTATCCTCAACGACATGCCGTGAAGCCATCATGCCACCTCACAATGCAAGCTTAAAACAAAATCACGTACCGTTACAACATAACTAACTCAGGACCAAAACCATTACCTACTAGGTTCGAAAGTAGAGGATCCATTGGTGCAATTTGTGAAAAATAACACCACCATAACAAGTAGACGAGGTAGGACGACATGGACGTTACACTTCATGAATAATACACCAATTTAGAGACAGAAACCAGGCAAGTAAGGTCTGTAGAAGAATGCAGAATTAATACCACATGCGCCCCAAAAATACAACAAGTAACAACGTAGTTAACCACCATTACCAGAAAGAAAAACCCAGATGCCTAATTTTGAGAAGGTAGATAGGGTAAAATTTTACTCACCAGAAAATCAAAAGGACAGGAATATCTAGAAATAGATCACTCAGTTAACGGGTAATTCACAACTGATTACAGAAATGATTAAAAGGTGGGTATGAGACCAATCGGAAATTAGGAAATCGTACCACCAGAAGTTGGAGACCGAAACCAGTGAAGACAGTTAAGTCCATGCCGTAAAGGCAAACAGCCAACCACCACCAAGTCCGATCGACAGAGTTCCGCAATAATCAATATCCACAGGCAAATCCAAAACTCAACAAATAGGATCTAACACCGGGTACTATCCAGTTCCTAGTCAACCCCCCAAATAAAGAAACTAACCTAACAGATTACTCGGTTCGTTTAATGCACACCTAACAATACCACAACCGGAATAGACAGTAGTTATATCACCAAAATAAAGTCGGATAACAAGACATAGGCAATAGAATACTAGAACAATTAAAGATAAATACAGGTTAGGACACCTTAACAGTTTTCATGCCAGTGAACAACAATGCACAGACCTAATATTATATACAATTTTCCAAAATTTGCTACAAGACAAAGGCTACTACATAATACATAATTAAATTTTTGCTAGTTGCTTTACGTCGCACCGACACAGATAGGTCTTATGGCGACGATGAGACAGGAAACGCCTAGGAGTTGGAAGGAAGCGGCCGTGGCCTTAATTAAGGTACAGCCCCACCATTTGCCTGGTGTGAAAATGGGAAACCACGGAAAACCATCTTCAGGGCTGCCGACCGTGGGGCTCGAACCCACGATCTCCCGGATGCAAGCTGACCGCCGCGTGCCTCTACGCGCACGGCCAACTCGCCCGGTCATAATTAAATTAATGATCAAAATTTAGTAATCTTCAATGATCAGGATAGAATCAATTAATGATTGACAGAGCAGGCATACACCCAAACCAAAGGAGCAATGAGATATTAACGATTAAATAAATAGGTGCCAATAACGCAAGTGAAAGGATCCACACGCCACGAACCACAATCACATGTTAAAATGCAATGGCAACAAGTACACGGTAGTAAGCTACTACACAGTGCTATTAAGATTCACATGAGACATGAATGCAGAAGATTTGGTGCAGAAAATCTTAACACGTTGTAATTAATTCGCACACTACTAAACGACAATTTTAGGAGAGGAAAAGGTCATACGGTCAGGAAGCAATACTCAAAACAAAAATACTATACATGGAAAAGTTACTAAATAAAATTCACACGCAACCAGAATAGTTACAAAATAATCTAAAGATAATTAAACAAATTTTCTCACTGAAATGTAGCCCTCATCCGCAGATCCAAACTACGTACCATACGTATTATCAAGAAGCCCTTAAGAGAGAAGAGGGATCACACATTAACCTGATTTTAACTGGGAAAAGTGAACTCGCCTAATCCTCTTGGTGATGGGGTCACTCCCCAGTACCGATACTGGAGTCAAAAACTGTAAAATAGTACAGGGACTTTGATACCTAGGAGCAAGCTTAGCATAAAATTTATTAATTTCTTCACTAATGGGACAGGACCTGACAAAAACTTGATCACCAACTTTCAACCTAGTTGACTTTCTACATTCGTTATACTTATCTCTGCCTGTCTTACAGGATACCGACATTTTCTTCTTCTGAACATCGTTGGGTTTAGACAGATCGGGAAGATCATCAATACAAAGTTCGTTGGACATAGAAGAATACGGGGTGTAACAGAACATAAGGAACATGGGAGTTTTACTATGAGATTCGTGTGTGGCAGAACTGAAGGCATGGGCTAACCAGTGTTGGCAAGAATCCCACTTGGATTGGTTATTGTGATGATATGCAATCAGGGAAGAATTCAGGTTCCTGTTCATTCTCTCGGCGTAAGATGGGTTTGGATAGTTTGGATTTGTAGTAGCATGGGAAATGCTCAACTCGAATAGGTACTTCTTAAACAAGTGGCTAGTGAATGCACTGGCATTGTCATAAACCAGAAACTTGGGAGGACCAAAGGATGCGAAGATAGAATTAAGGAAACTTATAGACGTACGAGAAGTCATAGATCTAGTGGGAATAATCCCGGAAAACCGAGAGATCGCATCAATACACACAAAGATATGAATGTTTCCCAAGGTAGAGCGAGGGTTCGGACCTACAAAATCGATGAATGACCTTTCCATCTGCCGATAGGCTTCTGAAGATGAAAATAAACCAACACGGTTCTTCAGGTTGGGTTTACTGATAGCACAATTTTTACAGCACTTAACCATATTTCGGATATCACTATCCATCTTTTTGCAAATGAAGAATTTTATAATTTTCTGCCTAGTTTTAAATGTGCCTAAGTGACCACCAATGCGTCAACAGTGACAATACTTGAAGGTGATTGGTACTAGGACTTTGAGAACAACAATAATGAAATTAGCATCAATTCGACCTTTTCAACATTCAACATTCACCATAGAATAAGGTTTTACTACCATTCCGTCACCAATCTTGTCGGTGATTTCATTCAACTCAGGATCAGCTTTTTGATCGCCAAACTCATGGTATAACAAAGGTAGATCCGGAAGAATGGCGCCCACACTAACATTAGTTTCATCAATTTCTTCAACTTCAGATTTTACATCAAGGCCAAAGCTCCCGTCAAACATTCTACTTAAGCAGTCAGCGGTGACATTCTCCGAACCTCTGATACGCTTAACCTGAAAACTAAAGCGGGAATCCTAAGTGCCCATTTAGTGATTCTGCCCGTTCTTTTGGGTCGGTTCAAGGTCGAAATTTACATGTCCAATAAATGGTCGGAATTTCTCAAGTGCAAACAGCACACCCAAACATTCCAACTCATAGATTGAGTACTTACTCTCCAGATTATTATCCTAAACACATAGGCAACGAGTCTACGACCGTCCTCATGGTCCTGAAAGAGTGCACCAGCAACAGCTTCTCCAGAGGCATCAGTTTGTGCAATGAAACGTTTACTAAAGTCGGGTATGGCCAACACAGGAGCATTCGATAAGGCAAGTTTCAGAGTTTCAAAGGCTTCTTGCTGGGAGGGACCCAGATGAACTTGACATCCTTACGCCTCTGATAGTTAAGGGGTGAGGTACCACAGCAAAATTCGGGATAAACTTGCGGAAGAAATTTACCGTGCCCACAAAGCGTGCAACACCTTTTACGTCCTTAGGTGGTTGGAATTCCCTGATAGCCTGGGTCCTAGATTGATCAACGGAGACTCCGTCGGGCGACACGACATGGCCAAGAAA
Organism: Anabrus simplex; assembly: GCF_040414725.1. Lineage (NCBI taxonomy): Eukaryota > Metazoa > Arthropoda > Insecta > Orthoptera > Tettigoniidae > Anabrus > Anabrus simplex. The sequence continues at coordinate 42,077,055 of NC_090279.1, forward strand.
GGATATACTTAGCTTGGCGAAGGTTACTTTGGATAATTTCACAGTAAGACCAGCCTTTTTCAAACGCTCAAGGACTTACGTGACATGATCCACGTGTTCTTAAAAGGGATTCGAGAAGATCACAAGTCATCAAGGTAATTGAAAACAAACTTAAACTTGATATCCCCTAGAATAGAATTCAGAAATCTAGTTAAAACAGCTGCTCCGCAAGATAGTCCGAACGTCAACCTGAGGTACTCATAAATATTCCAGTCTGTGATGAAGGCGGTTCATCGAAATATAAGTTTTAGAGAGAGGAATCTGAAAATAGGATTAATTTATATCTAACACGGTAAAGAACTTGGGCGGAGAACCACCCAAAACATGTAAATCTGGCGAAGGAATAGATTGCAGGGTGATTGTGCGATTCAGGGATCTGTAATCGATAACGGCATGGTATCCTTCAGAGGGTTTAGGTACCAGAAAAACCAGAGAGGCATAAGGAGAAATGGACGGTCTGATGACACCATCGGCAAGCATTTGGTCGATAATACTTTTGAGTTCTAGCTTGCGAGGAAGTGAAAGAGGTAAGGAGGGGTTCTAACAAGCTGGTTGTCAGACAGTTCAGTATCGTACTCCAATACATCCGTCAGTCCTAACTTGTTGGTAAATACCTCAGGAAATTGATGGCACAAGTTACGGACTTTATTAGCTTGTTGATAATCCAAATGATCAAGATCCAACTGGTCGATTTCATTGTTCTTCCCTGGTAGCGGCCTGCCTACACAAGAAATTCTGAAGGTACCCAAAGGAGCATCAATAATATCCACGTTACAATTTGAGGAAAATTTAAAGTAGAATTTTCTAGCCTGGAGGTCTAAAACGAATCCGGTCCTTGACAAGAAGTCAATGCCTAAAATAATGCTACAAGCCAACTTCGGAGATACCAAGCAATGAACCTTCCAAGTAAAATTACCAGTACGCAATATCACGTCAACAGATCCAAAAATCTCCATATTATCCTTATTAGCCGTGACACATGCAATTTTGACTTTCTAAAACTGAGGCAGTTTACAAGAGGACCTTATTTCATCATACCAACTGGCATCAATTAAAGGGGGCCGTTGGCCTTCGATGTGAGGAGGTGAAAGACGGTAAGCACCGAGCTCGATAGCTGCAGTTGCTTAAGTGCGGCCAGTATCCAGTAATCGGGAGATAGTGGGTTCGGGCCCCACTGTCGGCAGCCCTGAAGATGGTTTTCCGTGGTTTCCCGTTTTCACACCAGGCAAATGCTGGAGCTGTACCTTAAATAAAGCCACGGCCTCTTCCACGTCCTAGACCTTTCCTATCCTATCGTCGCCATAAGACATATCTCTGTCGGTGCGACGTTAAGCAAATAGAAAAAACAACAAGCATTATCATATATTAAAGTGACAACGTTACGCGAGTCCTTTATAGCAACAATCGGTTCATTATTCAGCTCTGCCTTCGCGAAGGTACTTTTAGACTCAACCAAATCGGAGATTTTATTACATTCCTGCCGACAAATAACTTTCTGAATCCACAGAAAATTCAGCTGTTTCTTGTTTAGGCGTATATATTTTATTCGCTTACTTCTTTATTCTACTTTTCTTATTTCTTACTTAGAGCCTTCTGAAGATATTAATGAGGAAATATTCATAGAAGAACATACTGATGATCAAGTTAGGCAATTATTCTTAATATACTGCCTCGACCCACACAAATAAGAGCAAGGACCAGTACTACGCTTTATTGACGGGCGAGCATTCCGAAGGTTGTCACGTAATCCACAATTATACCATTTTAAGATTTCCACTATCCCTAGATTGAGGCGAGGCCGGGTTAAACGGAGGAGGGTGGCAGATGGGTCTGTCCGCGTCCCCGTGCTTCACATATTCAGCGAAGGTACAAGCAACCTCTAATTCCACAAAATTAGTCGGGCTCTTCCTGAGGAAGAGGTAGGATCGGTTGTAGGGAGGAAAACCTTTCAGAATATGTGCCACCATTTCTTCTTCTGGCACCGAAATTCGAAATACCATGCAATAAAACCTCGAGTCTAAGATATAGTTGAGTCCTAAAACAATATTGAGGAAACAAATTTTGCAGTGCTAAAGGAGGAATACATTTTGATAGTACAAGCTCATGAAATTCCGTAATCTTTATATTCTTCGAAATAGCTTCAGAAATTTCCCGTTTCAAGATTTCCTCACAATGGGGGAACAAGGCATTTAGAACTATTCAGTTCACCAGTTGGAACAAGTTAAAGATGAGTTGAAAAAAAACACTTACAGTGTAGTATCTTGCCGTAGTCGTCAGTACGCTTCAGCATAATATCCTTACTTACGTATGGTAAAGGTAACCCTTAGGGTACACTGAAAAATTCCAGGCGAGGTGCATTAAATGATAACAAAATTTGAAATTAAATTGCAAAGTTGACGAGGGCGTAAGCCCTATCAAACCAACTTCACCCTGGGTCTATCCACCCCGCCAAGCGGAGAAGCACGCCGTCCTTCCATCACAGAACCTTATTGGCGACAACCCAGAAGCCAGAAGTCAGACCACAGTCGCAATGTTTACGTGCGCATACTCGCTCGGTGGAGGTGGAGAGTGGCGTGATAGTTCATACCGACGACACTAGAATGCAGAAGAATACTGGAAAAGGCGCTGTCTGGCTATACACCACAGATGGGCTCAATAATAACTTTAAAGCCGGTGGAAGTTAATGTTTATAAATATTGAAAACCATAGTATCTGTGACCATGAATCACTTGATGAATAACGCAGCGGCAAACCACATTAAAGACACGAATTTCAATGGCCATGCAGCCAGCACTGAAGTATTCACAGAGAGGATATACATTATTACTCCGGTAATAAGAGGATAAATAAAATAGCTAGTCATTTTTGAAATAGGGATAAGCAGAAAGGAAAAAGGAAGAGAGGAATAGTATTGGGTAATATTTTGGAGATAGTATTTATTATTAATACTATTATTTATTTTTCCTAAAATTCTACATGTACAAATGCACGGAAGTGCCTCCATCCCCGTATGTATGTGTGCATATTCTCCGCTGAATATTCACAAATATATAGGTAATTTTAAATGTACATATTTACAAATGTTCCGCTTTTTCTACGCTAAGTTGTCTACTGCTATCCTACAGTGTGTCCCTTTTCACATTCCTATCTCTTATCAGTTGTCTAAAAAGCAGTGGCGAAAGGACTTGGGTTAAGACGCAGCAGGTCGCTATGCAAGTTAGGTTCCAAAAAGTGTAAGAAAATAAAATATGCAATGTAAATTTTAATCTAATAGCAGTTGTATATTATTGTTTGAAATAACTCCACATGTTGTATATGAGTTGATAATGTTTTTAAATACAGAAGATGTTATGAGTAAAATTTCCACGAACCTACTACTCTGGCGTAGCAGGGTGAGAAGTGATACTCCCACGTGGCGCGTCCCAGGTGGCGGATAGGGGGTCCTAAGCGGCTTGCTGGCGGACTTGAGGGAAATAAAATACCTCTCGCGGACCAAACACACAACCCCCCTGTAGGTGGGGGACGCAGACGAAGAATACACCCACTGTATTCCTTGCCTGCCGTAAGGGGCGACCAAGGAACCACGAAACTTCTTGTGATTAGTACCACCATGCGAGAACGTCATGGTTCGCTTTTACTTGCGCGTAGTACCACTATATTAGGTACCAAATAGGTTTGTGATTAGTATCATAGGAGCACCGTGCGGTCGGGTTTTGCAGTACCTGTGATTAGTACCACCATATGAGCGGGACCATGAGATGATAGCTACCATGGTCCTGCCTTGTCTGTGATTAGTACCCACTCTATGTGGAACACCGCGGGATAGTGCAGGTCCCTGTGGCTAGTACTCTTATGTGATGAACACCATAGGTTTGCGTTGCCTGTAAATGGCGCCGCAATGTGAGAAAACCCATAGGTCTCTATTACATGTCGTATTTCATAACCTGTGTGTAGTACCATAATATGTGGAATACCGCGAGTCTCTGCTACTTTTGATTAGTACCGCAACATGACAAATACCATGTTCTACCTTTCTAGTAGCGTTATGCGGGGCCGATAACTTGGATTTTCGACCCCCTTTAGAATGCAAGCATCATCCATTCAGTGTTATGCTATAGCAACAGTCCCTTGGTCAGTAATCCTTTTGTTTTACGTCAGTTTCTGTGAATTAAAGGCATTGCGGGTCGCATCCACTGACTTTTAAATTCATGTCCATCCATTCATTCTTCGTCTTCACGTATTGAATTCTGGTCAGTGGAGAATTTTTGACTTAATTTGTCATACCATTTCGTCTCATTTCGTACCATTAGGGGCCGGTGACCTCGAGGTTAGGCCCCATTAAACAACAAGCATCATCATCATCATGACCTAAATTTTGTAAATAATGTAAATTTAATAATGATGAGCTGTGTGTTTAATAGAAAAAAGTTAGTGTAAATTGTATAATACTGTATTTTAGGAAATTGTCTTCCTGTCTGTCCATTGACAATATAATGCTTGATAGTAAGGTGTTTTTGTGTACGATTTGCCACCAAGGTAGACACCTCCATTGCATTTGAAGTGATTTTGATTTGATTGTTCCTTTCCACTCTTATATTTTTTAAATGGGAGATAAATTAATTATACTCTCCTTGTGCCACTGTGAAATTTATTTTATCAGCTGTTTCTTGTTTAGGCCTATATGTTTTATTCCCTTACTTCTTTATTCTACTTTTCTTATTTCTTACTTACAGCCTTCTGAAGATATTAAGGAGGAAATATTCATAGAAGAACATACTGATGATCAGCTGTTGCCGTACATCAAAGAAGAAACAAAGTACGTACAGAACGAATCCTATACAATATGGAATATATTGTACCTATTCACAGTTGTGTTCAGTAGTGGTTGGTTTGTGTCCAAAAGCTGGCCATTTTCATCAGTTTAATCGTTTCTTTACAAAGTTTCATTTAAACGCTAATACCTTAAAAATCTGTTGGTTATATTTATCTAAAATATTCAGGAGTTTTAAGATCATATTTTTTGTTCCATCATGTAGTTATACTGAATATATATATATGTATACAAATATAATCTCTGGTAAAGCTAGATATTTTTGAAGTGTATTTCTTTACAATACCTTTAAGCAACCATGTAAAATGTGTTCTTTCCTTCACTGTCAATGCATCATTTGTTCATCACATTCTTATTACCTGAAATGCCGTCTGCAACAATTACCTCCAGATAGTCTCAGTAATTTTGTACGTTCGTACTGTACCAGGAACCATGTGTGGCCTGGAACCTAATTGTATTTAATGGAAGTCAGCGCAGCGGGGGGACCCTAGCATGCGATGTAGCGCAACAGAACGGTTCGAGCATGCATACACCAAGCAAGATACGTCACGCAGAGCGTGATGCAGCTATCACGTGAACGCCTCCTGATATTGTCGAACATACTACAAGAAATTGTACTAACTTTGGAACCCACTGATATATCAATTAATGAGATACGCCATCGTATAGCCCATTATTTAAAGGCGAACATACTGCAATTTCATTAATGTCGTCCTACGGACTTAAAGAGTAATTCAGGTATAAAGAAACTTGATTTTCCACGAGAGGAGGAAGCTGAGCTCGGCAGATTGGTATAAAAGAACAGGGTTTTGCTAGGTCAAGTCAGTTCAGTTCTCAAATCGCTGCCGTCGTGTAGTCATGCTGTCTCACATGAACGGGTTCGCGAGGTTCGAACTTAAAAAAATCACGTCGTACGAACACTACGGTAAAGTTTTCGCCAAGACTTATAAAACAATAACTCGTGTTGGAACATAGAAACTTTTCTAGTGATATGATACTAACTTAATAATTTCAAACTGTTGTCAAAGATTTATGATATTTAATCACTTTACAGACTTAGTACTTTCCACTGCAAATCGAACAAATTTAATTGATTTAAACTTCTATTCATATTCAAATGAAACTGACTTTAAATATTCATGAGAAATAAGTGTATGAATATTAAGACGATTTTCAAGTGAAATAATTAAATATTTAATTTGTCAAACTAATCTATTTCATAAAGTTACCTTAAGTACGTGTGTAATAATTACTGGTTGAAGTTTTAATACGGTTAAACCTTCATCACAAGTGAACAGTATTTGACATTGTATGACATTGCCGTCATAGGAACTTGTAAATATCCGCGAATTAAGTATTTCGTTATGGTGGATAAGACTGATTTTCGTGTGTAAATATGTTATAACTGTGCTTCAACATAAACAGTGAATCCAATCTAATGAACAATAACAATCATCTACCAGTGATTAAATATTAGAGGATATTCACGTAGTAAAATACAGTGCCAATTTTACGACTTACAAGCATAGAACACTCAGAAGTTAATCTTGTCTATTGAACGTTTTCGTGTTTATAAATTTTATAAGTGACACGCTGAAACCCTGACCGAGTGCCTATTTTGTCATATAAAGCTGCTGTCATTTCGACTACGTGGGAGTTGGAACGTGGTGACTTCATAGAATTTAAACGTGGTTACTACGTGGGACATGGAACGCGGTTTGAGGTTGGATTCGGAACGTGCTTACTACGCGTGAATCAGACGTGGTACCGTGGGGATACCATCACAACACCATCTGTCGAGGACTTCATATGATGTTCGTTGAACCGCATTTCTCTACATTTTCAGTTTGATATTTGGATGTTTCTGGTGATATGAGTGCCACTGCAAACAAACTTGAGATTTAAACAGACTATATTACAAGTTGAACTGTAGAATCAGTGATTTCATTCATAATTCAACGAACTATTTCGCTCATTGGATTTCACATTAAATTTTATAAATGTTGAGTGACAGTTCTAAAATAGACTATTGCACCGAACTTTAGAAGAAGATAAAATTTGCCAAATTTTGAAGTGTTAAAATATTGAAAGTGGTGTAGGGAAATTCATTTTTCTTGTGAAAGGGTGTTGCATTCATTTTCAGTTTTTGTCATTTGAACCAATACTTGAAGAACTTTATGAACATTATCAGGAAAGAACTTATTGATTTTCAACGAAAGATAATCGTTTCGTGTTAAAAGATGGACAATCATAAATATTTATTTTGTTCCAATTAGCCAGGCGACATGAACTTTCTCAGATAATATTTTAATTTGGTTTAACGCTACGAGTCAGAAATAATAGGGAACTTATTCATCAAATTCTCCAGGTGAATAAATTAAGTTTTAAAATCTATCCATTATTTCGCTCTGCATCTAAATCTCTCTGTATCTGCTCCCTAAGGACCGTTCCCCCTTCACAAGATTCTCATGCCCATATCCTTAATTTTTCCTGGTACAGTACCAAAAGTGACGCACAGAAATATCCATTTTTGTAGATTATAAACTAAATATTTTTACAGTTCCATATTAGGTGAAGACCCATTGTAATTTTTGGCAAAGACTGCAGCATGATCCAGCTTTCCAACCCTAATAGAATGGGGAATGGGGAATGGGGAATGCTTATAATCATTTGAATGCTTCTTATATCCATTACAGTTTCTGGATATTATCTCAACAACGAATGTACATCCAAAGGCACACAGGCAAACATGCAACATGACAATATTTTCACTAAAAACACGCAGTTTTGGAAAACATGGAAGCTCTCAATACCAAATTGTATTACTGCTGCATACAAAGAATGCGCATGTGGAGCCATCTATGGAGAGCTATTCTGTAACAACGAGCGCCAAACGTGAATTAAATCGAAAGGAACCATGAAATTCTCCGTGCAGCGAAGTCACGCCCATCTTAGACCAAGACACGGGTGCACTGTTCCCTTTATATCAGTTTTCTGAGCATATTTATGCACGAAACATGTAAGTACTATACATTTTCTTAAAGTAGAATAATAAATCTTTCATCAGGAAACAAAAATGAAAAAGTGAAAATTCTGTCTAAGTACGCCATTTCAAACGTTTATGAATACCTTAAACACGTAATCCAGAGTGCTCTGTCATTCAAACACTATTTAATGGAAAAAAGAACATGGATATTAGACACAGGCTTTAAGGGAGAAAATTTGAACATAGTAAGTTAAATGTTAGGATGTGCAAAATATCCATTGTATCCCATTTCTGTAACAGATTATTCATCAACCTGCTTCTTGTTATTCTGCTCTTTTAAAATTAGTTCTGCCTGGTGGTGTGATTCATTGTCTCCAGTTACTTCGGTCACCGGCCACATGTTTCTATGTAGTCTCACAGCTTTCAGGTCATTCGTCTACCGGGCGATTTGGCCGTGCGCGTAGAAGCGCGCAGCTGTGAGCTTGCATCCGGGAGATATTAGGTTCGAATCCCACTATCGGCAGCCCTGAAGATTGTTTTCCGTGGTTTCCCATTTTCACACCAGGCAAATGCTGGGGCTGTACCTTAATTAAGGCCACGGCCGCTTCCTTCCAACTCCTAGGTCTTTCCTATCCCATCGTCGCCAGAAGACCTATCTGTGTCGGTGCGACGTAAAGCCGCTAGCAAAAAAAAGGTCATTCGTCTTATGCTGTCTTCTTTGTCCCTTGCGCCTCTTTTCACCTACTTTCTGTGTATACGCTAAATTTCTCAATATATCGTCCTCTGCACGCAAATATACCCAAACCAGCGCACACGCCTTTCCTAAATTTTCTTCTTTATCGGTGCAATGCCAGAACGTTTTCTAATAACATCATTTCAATTGTGATCGAGTCTAGTTATGCCAGCCGTTCACCTGAGCGTCTTCGTATCCATGATGCTTAGTTGGCGTTTACCTCCTCTTTAGCTGGCCAGCAATCGTTGCCAGAGAAAACGACAGGACGGATAACAGTTCAGTAGATATTAGATTTCAGGTGGTCCTTCATCCGACGGTCGCAAAGGCGCCCGTTGTCATTCTCAACTTCAGCCAGTGTTTGCTTATCCTTAAGTTGACTTCATCAGTAAGTCGACCATAATCAGAGATTTTGGAACCATGATACTTAAATTTCTCTTCTCGTACTATATTTTCACCGTCATCATGCATGCTTCCAACTTCTCGGCGATGAAATGTCATGTATTCTCTATCCTTTTTGTTGAGGCGCGGGACGTATTGCGCTAGTGGATTGTGCCAATCTTCCGTTTGGCGCTTATTCTCTGCACCATTTTCATACACATGTGTCCATGGTATTGGAATGTGCAGGTCTTATGTAATGGTGTCCGTCAAAAGAATGAACAGCAGTGGTGATACGGAAGGGCCTTGGTGGAATTGTACAGTTTCGCGGACGTCATCAGACGCTCCTGCGACAGCTTCAGCATAACTCCTCGGTTCTACATAGATCAATTATTCCCTCTCAACAAGGTGCTCTGTAATGCCATGCTCTTGTAGCGCTGACTGATTAGCTTAGGATGTACCGGATGGAAGTCCTTCTCAGGGTCCAGAAAGTCGTGATGAAGCCTATTATTCCTTTCGAAAAACCTCTCACGTAACAGCCTTGCAGCGTGTGTTGCTCCTGTTGCACCACAATTTTACACAAAACCAGCTTGGCTTGTTGTGTGTTCGTTTAAATCGCTAATTTTTTGTCGATGATTTGTTCGAAATGTGTCACTGCGTGGCTGAGAAGTATGATCGGACGGTAATTAGAAAAATCGGCAGGACTTCCCTTATTTTTGAATGGATACTCCGTCGTCAGTTTGTTGGTCCCTGACCTTCTTTGATGATCTGGTTGAAAAGCTTGCTTTAGCCACACTGCTGCATCCTCCCATTGAGAGAAACAAAACTCTGCCGGAAGATAATTGGGACAGATGGCTTTCCCTGGTGTCATCTCTTTCAATATAGCCTGGACTTGGGTGACGTCAATTTCCTATATTGGACCTTCAACAGCGGCGGTGATTGGGATTGGCGGAAATTCCAAGATTGAAATTTTGTCAAAGTAGTTAAGCCAGTGTACTCGCTCTTCCCGCCAGTCGAGTAGAAAACCGTCTGTTTCCTAATTGATGATGTAGAACGTTCCATGTTTCGATGCCCCGATTTGACTAGTCGTTATATATTCCGCTCTTTTTAGCGCATGTCAAGTTTCATATATAGACCTGCTTACCGCTTTGCTTTTGTTACAGCGACAACCTCCTTCACTTTACTACTGGCTGCTTTGTAGGCATTCCAACGAGCAAGAACTCGTTTTACAGCTGTTTCTTCAACCGTATTGCATACATAACATCGTCATTCCGAAACTTCGTGTCATTGGTAATCCTTCATTGTCGTCGCCCTGACTTAGTTGTTCCAGGAATGGAGCGTGCGGCCCCTTTCAGTTTAGTCCAGCTCGCTTCTAATATGATGACTTGTGGCACTGTGACGTTTGCAACAATGTTGGCCTCCTTCTTCAGGCGTCACCGTTTGATCCAACTTGGTCCATTTCCTGCGAAGTATTGAGCTCTTGGTGACTATCCGCTTCTTACAGATAACTGGTCGATGTTGCATCGCAACGGTTTCGTAAGGAACAACTGTTGTTTCTAGAACATCTTTGAGATTCCTTCGTCTGACAAGGATGTAGTCAATGTGCGTTGGATGGGAGCGATTGTAGTACGTGACTAGGTGAATATCACGCTCTTTGAACCGTGTGTTCGCGATGATCAGTTTCTGCATAATCGGGAAATTGTTGGCAATCATCTTTCTTCTGAACATATCCATGAAGGCCATGGACTGTGTGTACTTCTTTTCTCCGTCCGACACGTCCATTCAGAGAAACCGGCCACGATAAGATAGTAAGAAGTGTTCTAGTCAGGTAGTGCTCAGAAGGGATTTTTGGTTTCCTTGCCAAAACCTTTAGTTTTTCTTCGGCTTCCATTGTACATCAGTTAGTAATCGCACCCCGCTTCGCATGACTTTTCTCCCCTCGATCTTTTATTTACACCTCACAGATGCCTATATGCCTTCTCTCATGTGCTGTGGTTAATTTGCTAATTCATTCAGACATAGTTCAGTGATGGGTTACAGAATGGTGGTACTCGCTTGCCTAGCCGTCACTGCCCGCGCGACTGTAACCCTTGCATACGTTTCATGCTGACTGGGCCCTGCCAAAGCCCGTACCTTCCAGAGGACGCCCGAACCTTGGTTCCGATTCCATGAGACATATTTCTGTAAACATGTGACAGTATTATTTTAGGCCGGCGTGTCTTGAAGCATTTTAGAGCTCATGACAGCAGGTAGTTACGCCGTTCCGGACATGGGGAACAGACACCTTGTGCAGCCCCTCCTCTAGAGTTGAAACGCTATGCTCCTTTCTGCAATAACTTCCCGAAAGGTAGAGTAACTCTTCTGCCAACTGCTCCGTACCGAACGTGTCCATCTCCTCCAAAATCGCCATTAGATACTTTATGCGTGTTTCGTCCGCGAGAGCTATCATATTTTGCTCAATTCTGCCGGCAGGCAAGTAGGCAACCCGTGTCCATCTCCTGGGACGTACCACATGTTCCAGCAATATAGCTGATTCGTGGAGAATATTTATTAATGCAAAATGAAATACCATTTTACTGAAAAATTAATTGTTAACCTTATAAATCACTTGTCACAAAAATGCATTATCACGTAAAGAAGATTGCCTTTCCTTTGCACCTTTTACTTGGCGTGATATGCCACTGAACGTATGACATAAAATCCGGTGTCATATTGTTTGTGCCTCGTTGCCTAGTGGTATCAACATCAATAACCTGTGCGATAATCATGAGGTCTAGCATATCGTATCTGGAATCAATGTCCCCCTTTAATTTGTCCACTTATTTTCTCCTAAGAGTGCAGTAACAACACGTGGTCGAGCATCCCATTACTTTGCTTGTGATGAAGTTATGCATTCGACTGGGCCATGAGAATTCAGTGCATCCACCATGAGTTGAGAAGTACCAGTTCTTTTTACGATATGCTTTGCCATGCGTGATCGACTTTTCCCATGTGCATGTTGTAAACGGATCTGACCTTTAACCAAGAAATTTTTATTTCTCGCTCTTCTTTCATAGAATGTGCGGTGGGAAGACAGGCTTAGACTTAGATGCTATCCAACTATGTCATCAAGACACTAAAATATTCATGTTGTCCGCAATCTTTTGAAATAAAAAGAATCCCATTCCTTCCTTTACATAGGAGCAATATCCAATATGGTGCAATTCAACGTCTTGTCTTCACGAGTTTTGGCTCAAGCCTTGATTTTCATGTTCCTTCTAGCCGAAGTGTTAAAGGAACACTTGTAAGAATATTCAGACATGATAGCTTGAATTTGGTTTCAAATTCAGGATATCAGAACATAGTAATGAAACACTACCAAAGCCATATTCATTGTTGACTGCATAATGTCTATGACAACAGTATCTGGAGGAGAAAAGAAAGCGCCAGTGTTAGGGAAAGAGCTGTCATGTGCTTGTTATATTTCATCTTTCACAGCACTTCATCAGGATGAGTGGTTTCCATTTTGTATATGGCCTCTGTTAAAGACATGGTAGTAAGTATGAACTTCCTTGTATAAACCTACCGTCCTAGATGTGGGTTGGCTGTGTTTGATTGCCCATCAGAGCTACGTAATTAGAAATGACCAGACTCTGAAGTATAGACTGCTACATTGATGTGATAACAATGTACAAATTCAATAAGTATGTTTTGCGTGACAGTAAGTGACATTCATAGAAGATTAGCCCTGCTTCAGCAGATCTTGCTGACTGTCGGCAAAAAATGTTCTCAACTTTATTAATATCTACAACAGAGAGATTCTCCCAAACACCCTCTACAACAAGGGCTTTTACAAAAATTATTACTTGACTGCCACAAAGAACAACATCAAAGCTTCTAAGCTAATGCCGTCATTATGTAGGAGAACGGACATACACGGTTTTCAGTTTATAAATGTGTGCCGGATTAAAGAGCTTGTTATCATCTTTTTTGAGTATACCTCTTCTTATCATTGATTTTTTAAGTGAGGTTGTCTATGAACTTGTACATTCCCGCATCGTCACAAGCTACTTGCGCGTGATATCGTAATTCGAGAGAAAAGACGCAACACATCTTCGTAACAAGTGAGAGAAATGTGATGTTCATGTGTAATGATATTCTCTACGTGGGATACTAGTGAGTGGCATGTACAGTAGCATTTCCTTTGTATGAGAGTTCTGGTTGAGTTGGCTGTTAAACTATTCGTCACATGGTTTTAATTTGTCTATATAGATCAAGAGCCGAGATGAGCTATGCAGATCATCAACCTCCGGATGGTGGAGCAACCTGTTTTAGGTGCAAATTGTGTGGCAAGACATTCAGCAAAAGATGCCCCCTTACACGACATACGCAGACTCACATAGCCCAAAGGCCAAATGGGTGCATTGCATGTGGTAAGTCGTTCATCACGAAATCCTTCCTAGACTCTCACATGCACATAGGGGGGAAGCCATGCTATTGCAATATATGCTACAAGTCATTCGGTAGAAAATCCCACTTAGCACTTGACCTACAGACTCAGATGGACGACAAACCAAACCGCTGCCATCTATGTTGCAGATCCTTCACCCGAAAAGAAAGCATAATCGCTCACGTGCGATCTCACACGGGTGACGTGTCATACCGGTGTGATATCTGTTACAAATCCTTCAGCAGTAAATCTCGCCTAGGTTATCATGCTGGGTTTCACACGGCTGAGAAGCTACACTGTTGCACTATGTGTGGGAAGCAATTCACCCAGAAAAGAGGACTTACGGTACATATGTGGACTCATACTGGTGAGACTCCGAATTTAGGTAATATTTGTGGCAAATCTTTTAGCCTGGAAGTTGGGCCTAACATAACAAATACAGACTCATACGGGAGACAAGACACTGCAATGTAATGCGTGTGGCAAGTTATTCAGTAGAAAATGCCATTTAGCACGTCACATCAAAACACACGCAGACCACAGGCCGCACGAATGCAATGTGTGTGAAAAATCCTTCGTACGTAAAGTACACCTAAAACGTCACACGGTGAGTCATACGGGGAAAAAAGGCACACTGATGCAAGGTCTGCGGTGAATCCTTCAGCATGAAATCATGCGTTGCTCGTCATATTCGGATTCATACCGGCGAGAAGCCATGCTGATGCAATATCTGTGGTAAGCTCTTCACGCAACGAGGTGGACTCATGCAACATATGCGGACTCACAGGAACGAGAGACGTACTGCTGTAATGTCTGCGGCAAATCCTTCAGCGAGCAAGTCGTTCTAAAATTTCATCTGCGGGCTCACATGGGCAATAAGCTACATTCCTTGTAATGTGTGTGGGAAATTATTCACCACGTATTCCCGAGTAACGGGTCACATGAGATCTGACACGTGCGAGGAGCCATTTGTTGCACTGTATGTCGTAAGGCTTTCAGCAGACACTTGGCACGTCACATACAGACACACACCAGTCGCCGTACAAATGCAGTATATGTGGCACGCCATTCATCACTAAATCCTGCTTGGTTTGTCATATGCGAACTCACACTGATGAGATGCCATAATCATACAATATCTGTAGCAAGTCATTCCGTGTGCAATCCGCCTTGTCACGTCACATGCGGACTCATACTGGCGAGGTGTTCTTCGTTTGCAATTTCTGTGGCAAATCATTGAGCAGAAAATCCCAACTGGTACGTCACATACTAACTCACACGAGAGAATAGCTACACCAAAGCAGTATCTGTAGTAAGCACTTCAACGGAAGAATCGCACATCCAAAACGCTTACTGGCGAGAAGCCATACCGAGAAATATCTGTCGCATATCTTCAGCCAGAAAATCAATCTAGCAGTTCAGATCCGAACACACACTGGTGTAAAAGCACACGTGTTCTCAGTAATATGATAATATGTTTAGAGATTCATGTAACTTAACGCTGCACATCTGAACCACACTCGAGAGATGCCGACCTGTGCCGTGTTTTGTGGCAAATCTTCGCTCGCAGCACCACGCTGTCGGTGTACGAGCGTCACGTCTCGCCGGGATGAAGCCGCACGTGATTTAATACTGTGGTTTTGTTTCAAGTCACACTAACTACTGCACGAATAGGACCATCTCAAATTCTGGTGATGTAGCCAGGCACATGCGGTCGCACACAGTAGAGAAGTAATAAGTTCTTCAGCCACAACGGCGCCTCCTCGACACACCTCGTGGTGTATACCGGAGAGCGGTCCATCCCTTTGTTTTCATCCTGGCTTTTTATCATAATGCTTCGCTTTGTCCCATGTACTTTAATCTGGAATGCTGATTTCTCGAACTCCTTTTCTTGTAGATAATCCAATTATTCTTGCCTTTTAGCGAGGAGGCATACTTAAAAATCTTTTTAGTTTGTCATTCATCAACCATTCTTTGAATATGGTCATCAAATTTCAATCGCCTTTTTCCAATTGTGTCCGATATTTTCTCAATATGTTGGTATAATTCCGAAGACCTCCTATTCATCCACACCCTACTATGCATACCTGGCCAAACATGTCCGTCAGGATATTTCCTTTTAGTTTTTCGATAATTTTAGATAGTGATCTTTCTCCAGTCTGATCAATGTTTCTGACATGTGTGATGTTTAAGACCTAATTACGTGTTATAATATATTAATTTAGCGTTCAAGGATATTAATTTTTGTACCTTTTCCATGTGATACTATGACCTACTTGTACTATAGAAAACTTTTTCTGTTTTCTTGATGATTTAATGTTGTTTGCTGGAGAATTTCCCCAAGTATTAGAAATTATTTTCGTGAGGAATTTTGCCAAACTGAGTTACGCGGTTTTGTTTGTACGAGTAGATACTTCCGTGTATCGGGTTTTCTATTATGAGATTTGGATTCATTTTAGATGCAGTCTCATGAAATTTTTCTAGGGACTAAATTTGTTGCCTATTGTTGGATAAATCAACTAGACAATATGTGATGGCCAAACATTTGATGTGAACTTTATCATTAACCAGCTTGCCAGGAAATGCCTTGAGGCAACCTCTAATGCTAAATACCATAGTTATACTGCTGAGATAGATTAAAATCTAACTCCCCTGTCTTCAACATACTAGCGTGATAGAATCAATTATTGTTGTTAATAGTATGAAATCATTATTGTAAATATTAATTGATTTTAGTTATGTAGCCATACGCCAAATAAATAATTTTTATTACCATTATTGAAGTTTATAAATTACAAGTTGACCAAAGCTTTTCAATTTGTATACATAACTGATTGTACGTCTGTGCTTATGAAATCTCGCAAATTAACTTGCTTAAAATTCCTCTAAATTTCACTGCTCTAATGCAAACACGTGCTTCATTACGTCTGAAAGAATTCGAAGAGAAATGCACTAAATTTAACGTCCCATGCCGAATAATAATTTGACGAAATTTTCTAACGCACGCAAGCATCGTACTTTTCGCCTCGTATCCTCTCAACACAGAAATTAATAAAATGTCATAATTTCCATATTGAACTGTATCACAAATTAAATTGAAACAAGAAATTAAGTGGTTCAACCTATTCAATGCAAGTAAATAAGAAATGTAATGTTACATACTTATTTGGTTGAAAACAGTGCCAGACATTGCGTGTGTTGTGCCACTCTTCAGGGACTTGCGCTTTGACACAAATAAGTGACTGTTCTTCGAGTTCATCTGGATTTTATGATTTAAAATCGGGCAGTCCTAACCCCTATTGTCTTATAATGCTTCATGAACTGCTTTTGTAAAAGACATATCCTTTAATTTTTTGTTTCCCTGTTCATTGTTTTTATATTTATAATTGGCTGATGATGACCCAGATTGGTGGTCGAAACCGGTACCTCTTTTAACCAAATAAGAATGTAACACTACATTTCTTATTTACTTGCATTGAATAGGTTGAACAACTTAATTTCTTGCTTCTATTTAATTTCAGAAATTAATAGTTGAAGCTGTGATAAACTTCTCCTAACATAATACAAGGTCATATCAGCTCTACACATAGCAAAGTCACCGGACGACATTGTAGAAGTTACTGGAATAAACAGACAGTATTTAACTTTTGTCACCGCTCAATTTCTGCTCTTCGTCGTCTCTGTATGTATGGATATATTGGTTTATTTTACGCACTTTTGCATAATAATATTTTGCAATTTCATTATTTTATTTCTATTAGTGACTGAATACCAAGAATCTGAAAAAGAACACAAAATATATACCCTCGCAATTTTCTCCGCACGCTAATAATATGCATTCAAGAAACTCACCGAGGCTAGAATCTTCGCCGTTCAAAAATCACGGACATGCGTTTAGTGGTTGAAGATCCTCAGTGCTATCCAACATCCAGATCCTCCCCCGTAATGACATTGAAACTCCCACAGTAGAGCTCAATTAACAAGCCATCAGATACTGTGTTTAGATTTGTGGAGCCTTCCAGCATCAATATGAGAATTTTGTGTTTGTTTATTTCAACAGTCAGAATACAATATGGGGCTACCCAGGTACCGACAAAAGAGAAGAGGCTGGCGTAGAATGGGCAGAATCGTGCGATCTAATTATACTGCATAACAAACTTCCAACAGTGCGAGATGGAACATGGATATAATCCAGATATTAACTTACAGTATCCGCGTAAGCAAACATATCTCAGTTATCAGCGAAATAAGTGGGGCAAAAATCCCTCATCTCTCTTCATTACAGACTGTTATGCCCTCCAGCGTTCAACCGTCTACCCTCTGTGAATTTACTAAACGCCCCCATAATCCTCTATTTGCAACCAGTTCTGTGGCTTCGTCTTAGATTCATACGTCTTACCTTTAAATCTTTAGAATGTGAGTTCCTCTTCGAAAAAGATATCATTTTATGAAGGCTGATTAGGAGAAATGTACCATTTCACTGGACGAGAACATTTTGAACGTAGAGCTTTTTACTGAATCATATGATTATTTTTCAAATATCGTGAAGCATTGTTCTCGTATCTCAATTCCCTGAGGCTGCACACTACATACAGAAACTAGGGGAATATTGTGAAACTATCGTGATCTCCTTGACAACGATCCTTTGAGCTCCGAAACCGTCCAAGCTGGGGAAGTTCCCTTAAAAGCGATATCTAATAACAGGATGAATGGAGGAGACTGATATAAGGAAGAGCAGCCACAATGCCTGGAGGTTTCTTAAGCATCTGAGTTGTAAACCTAACAGCTAGAGAGGGTCATGCGAATGTAACATCTAAAAATATTGTCCGCCACCTCGTTGAGAATGGTAAACCTCACCATCACACTTCAAAACTTTACGGTCAGAAGAGTTAGAGTTTAGTCACCTTGTGCGACTTTTCACTGAGCTCGATAGCTGCAGTCGCTTAAGTGCGGTCAGTATCCAGTATTCAGGAGTTAGTAGGTTCGGGCCCCACTGTCGGCAGCCCTGAAAATGGTTTTCCTTGGTTTCCCAATTTCACATCAGGCAAATTCTGGGGCTATACCTTCATTAAGGCCACGGCCGCTTCCTTCCCACTCCTAACCTTTTCCTGTCCCATTGTCGCCATAAGACCTATCTGTGTCGGTGCGACGTAAACCAACTAGAAAATAATATATGCGGCTTTTCTAGCGGTGAGCCGGGAGGGATAGACGATATCAGATTAAAGCAGATTAACCGCCAGCATACTACGCTGTCGTGATAACTCCAACATGGCGCGTCCCAGGTGGCAGATAGGGGGAGTCCAACCCGATTTTCCGGCCGACTTGAGCGAAATAAAATTTATCTCGCGGACCAAACACTTAAACCTCTGTGGGTGGGGGACGAGTCCAAGGGATGCTGAATTTCCTGGTTTATTTATATATTTACTCGTGTCAGAATCATACTTAATCGTACAGTAAAAGTAAAATAATTTCAAACTATTTACGAAAATTCCAAAAATTAACAAACATAGGAAATTGACCAAATTTACTGTGCATCTAGATGGTGTTTTCCAAAACTCAGCCACACCTAGAGCATTGTAATCAGCAAGCATTAAATCATGGTTTGAGCATGAAAATGGGCTGAAAGGACATTGATACATATGGTTCACTTTTTTTCTTCACCGCAGCCCCATAACTTAAGTGATTACTTCGCCCTGCTGACACCAGTTCTTGACTCTTTCGCTGCGGAAGTAGACTTTTGTCGACTTACTTCCCTATAGCATTCGCTGCGGAAATCGGCTTTTTTCCTGCTATAGTTTCCACGCGCTTCTTTAATAAAGCCGCATAAATAATACAAACATCTATAGTCATGTATTGACTATGTAATAAGCATTGTTTGAAAACGTTGCCGCGAATACTGGACCTATGTTTAATTGTTATTTTTCACCCACCCGCCCGCCAACATTCCTGTCAGCTGTCTGGCCGATAGCAGGCTTCACTCAGCAGCTATGAGCGAGCGGAAAAACATTAGTAATGACAGTGACGAAATCTTCAATCTTTTAGTGGCCGATTCTGATTCAGTCTATTCAGTAAATTTGTACAAGTGAACAAGTGATGATGCGCATAGTGATTGTTCGGAAGAAAGTGCCAACGAGGAAGATCTTCATTTTGTTTCAGACTAGCAGGATATTAATGATGGCAATGAAACTTCACTAATGAATGGAAGAATATTTTACAATAAGCTTCAAAAAGAGCAATTAGTACTCCTGACTTCAGAAGTTCTGTCATAATCGGACTTCTACGAGAGTATCAGTGCAGTCCGCCGGCGAAACGAGGAAGACCTTCTGATTACATACCTCAAGCGTGCCTTACGGAGACACACTTTCTTGGGGAGCAGCAGGACAAGAGTCACAAACCTAGTTGTGTTGTTTGTTCCATATTACCAGCAAAATGTTCAGAGAAAGGAAGGGACTGTGCAAGAGTAAATAGACAGTACTTTTTGTAAGAATTACCCAGGGCAGCCTGCAATGTGTCCGGTTCCATGTTCAGAGATGTATTACAATGTGTGTTTCGAGGTCAAATGTCACTGCTAGTTTGCCAAAGTTGAGTTAAAAATTGTGCATTGGTGTTGAATGTCACCAACCTTTAACAAAAATTAAATTTCAGTTCATTTGGGAAATACGAAAAAAATTACATTTTTCTATAAGTGTTCTGTTTAAAAATAGCGCAGCGAAAGAGTTCGGTTAAGGGACCTCCAAACACTCCAGTCTTCATTACACCCAGCCGGAAGATATTCACGTGGCCTCATCCATTATTGCTGCTTAGATTTCCATAAGGAATGTCTTGCCTTTTCTGGTGGTCCTTTCAAGGGCTTTGATGTCTGGAGGGAACTTTCCTGGATTTCAGCCTAGATTGAGATTGTTGATGACCAAACACCGGGTGAGCTTCAACATTCTCAATCTTTAGTCGTTCTTGATCAGCAGCGATTTCTCGACGATTACTTGGAGGTGCAACGCCAGCAAGTCAGTGTATCTTCTCAACAGGGGTAGGTTTCAGGCATCCTGTGATTAATCTACAAGCTTCATTCAGGGCAGGTCCACAGTCTTAGCGTGTGTTGATCTATACCACACAGCGGATGCGTATTCCGCAGCAGTGTAACACAGAACCAATGCAGTGGTTCTAAGAACTTGTGGCTTTGCATCCCAGTTTGTACCTCTCAGCTTCCTCAGGATGTTGTTTCTGGCATTGACTTTGTGATTGATGTTGAAACAGTGCTTTCTGAAAGTAAGTGAGCGGTCCAGCGTTACGCCTAGGTACTTTGGGGTGAAAGAATGTTCCAGGAGGGTTCCATTCCAAGAGACGTATAATTTCCTTGATGCCTCTCTGTTCTTGAGGTGGAAAGCACAAAGCAGAGATTTTGACGGATTCGGCTTTAGGTGGTTAGCCTTGTATTATGTGAATAATTCCTTCCTAGCGCTGTCAAGTGTGAGTTCTACCTCTTCAAATGTTGCACACTGGCAGGCTAGTGCAAGGTCGTCTGCATATATGAAACTTCTTGTTTTGTTAGGGAGTGGTTGGGCATTGGTATAACTAATAAATAGCAATGCAGCCAGTACACTTCCTTGGGGCAATCCATTTTTCTGTGATTTCCATCTGATTCTTTGTCCTTGAAAATAAAAAACTGCGGTTCTGCAACAAGGTTGACATCAATCTGGTAAGTTTTGAATCTTTCGTGAGTGTAAAGATCTTCTGAAGCAGTATACGGTGGTTCACTCTTATCATATGCAGCACTGAGGTCAATGAAAGCTACCCCTGTAATTTATTGATTTTCAAAACCGTCCTAAATGTACTGCGTGAGGTTTGAACTTGTGCAACAGCATTCATGCCTGGTCTAAAACCTTCCTGTTGTGGAATCAGGTTTTTGTTGATAGTCTGGATGAGTCTGTTGAGTATCATTCCTTACATCGGTGGCACAGAGGAGATATTGGTCTGTAGTTCCTGGGGTCTCTGTTGTCCTTTCCAGGCTTTAGACCAGCAATTACACGTGATTTGCTCCACAATATTGGAATATTGGACATCTGTAAGCAGTTATTATAAAATTGTAGCAACAATTCTTTCGTGTTTCTTCCAAAATTCTTTATTTTCTCAATTCGCAAATCATCCAAACCCGCAGCTTTACCTGATTTACGCTTGATAATTGCATTTTCCAACTCACTGAAATTGAAATGTTGCATGAGCTCAGATATTTCTTCATCCCTACCCGCAGGTACCTTCAACATAGCTCTCCGGGTTTTGGCTTCTTGTTTTATTTTGCCATTCATGAGAAGTTGGTGGGCAATCTGATTGACTGTAACAAAAGAATGTGTGTTACTCATGGTTGGATCTCTGGTCAACTTCATTAGTGGTCTCCAGGCCTTTTGGCTGCTCAGCGTCATAACCACCATCTCTCTCTTTTCGATGAGGCTATTAGAGAAGTTAGGGCGTGTGCTGCTGTAATAGCTTCCTCACCTATTAGTTTCTGTTTGAATAGCTTGTAGTAGTCAGTTAGTTGCGAGACTGCATCCAGATTAAGACCTTCGACGTAACTAGTGCGACATCCACGGGATATAGATTTACGAGAACTTTCCTTAACAGCCTAAGTGACCTGTTCATATGATTGGTTTGATGTTTTGGACCGTATCATCCAGTAAAGCAGGGAATTTTGACCAATCTCCCTTTTTTGAAGTTGTATCTACGACGAAAGGGAACATACTGAGGTCGGATAGCGGAGTAAAACTGACAGGATTGTTCTGTGTTGAGACTTAGGTACTGGGTTGCATACTCCCTTGCTGCATTGTTCTCCTAAGTTATTAGTGACGAAAATCAAATCTGGATGATATCCTCTTCTCCAATGGCCACTGTTAAAATAAAGTGGCTGTTTGCCATCATGAATAAGAGAGAGTTCCGTAGCATCTGCCCATTGTTGTATTAGCTCGCCGTTGTCATAACTGTGTTCATATCCCCATTCGGAACTGTGACAGAATCTACGGGTCTGGTGTTTACCTGTGATTAGTACTCACTATGTTAGGAATACCACGGGATAGTACGGGTCCCTTTGATTAGTACCTACCATGTTAGGAACGCCATTCTTGCATTGCGTATGATTGGGGCCCTTATGTGACGAACACCATAAGTTTGCATTACATGTAGTGAAGAACACCGTGAGTATACTTTACTTCTGATTAGTACCGCTATATGATAAAGAACATGGTTCTGCTCTACTAGGGATACATACCATTATGAGGGGCCGTTGGCTTGTATTTTCAACAAAAATATCATCTATTCAGGGATGTGCTTTGGGAGCAGCACCTTGGTCAGTTCATAATCATTGTTCGTCGTCGTGTTTTTTTAATTGTAGTCGGAGTATTGATTTGAAATTATTTGTAAATTGTAATACTGTGAGCTACTGATAATTTTACCTTCGAATTCATCCATTCATTATTCATAATCAAGAATTGAATTGTGGCCGGTGGATGAATTTTTGGACTTGAAAATTTTTATTACATTTCGTACCATTAGGGGCCGATAACCTAGATTCTAGGCCACTATAAACAATAATAATAATAATAATAATAATAATAATAATAATAATAATAATAATAATAATAATTTTGATCAACTTTTGAACTGTCCTGAACCAAGTCATAAATTAGAATTTCAAGATATTGATGAAAATTTGGAAGAAGACATACCACCAACTATAAAAGAAATTGAAGTAGTAATTAAAACCCTCAAAAACAACAAAGCTAGCGGAGAAGATTCTATTACAGCGGAACTTTTGAAGTGGTCCTTACCAAATATAGCAAATGAGCTACAATTACTCTTTGAAGAAATCTGGAAAACTGAAAAAATTCCTGAGGAATGGAAAGTAGCCTTGATACATCCACTCCACAAAAAAGGTAATAAACAGGACGTTAATAACTACAGAGGAATATCTTTATTAGCAGTGGCATATAAAATATTTTCCAAGATTTTATTAAACAGAGTAGAAACAACACTAGACAATCATTTAGGTGAATATCAAGGTGGTTTCAGGAAAGGAAGATCATGCTCAGAACAAATATTTAATCTTAAATCAATAATTCGCCACAGGTTACTTAATTCAAAGGACATTGTAGTCATGTTTGTAGATTTCAAAAAGGCTTTTGATTCTGTTGACAGAGAAACTATATATAAAATAATTCGAGAATTTGGCATAAAGTCTAAACTGGCAAATCTAATCCGTGAAACACTTACAGACACAGTCTCTAAAGTGAAATTTCTGGGAGAGATATCACAGCCTTTCAAAATAAAAACTGGTGTACGACAAGGCGACGGACTATCCCCAATTCTTTTTAATTGTGTCCTAGAGAAAATAGTGAGAATTTGGAACGAAAAACTTATTGAACTCAACATTTCACCGATAAGGTTAGGAAGAGGAAACAAAAGGATTGAAATAAATTGTCTTGCATTTGCAGATGACTTTGCAATACTTTCTGAAAATGTGACATCTGCTGTAACCCAAGTAAATGTCTTGGAAAGAATCGCCAGCAGAACTGGCTTAAGAATTTCTGCAGAAAAAACAAAATTTTTAACAAATATTTGGGATGCACCAAAATTTCTGAAAACAGATATTGGCCAAATAGAGAGGGTAAAAAAATTCAAATATCTAGGGGAAATAATCCAAGAAAATGGTTTAGAAAAATCTGCAGTAGAGGAGAGGGTACATAAAATGGAGAGAGCTTATGGTGTCACCAAAGATATCTACAATAAAAGATGCCTATCCAAAAATGCAAAAATAAGGCATTACAACACAGTAGTGAAGCCAGAATGCCTATATGCAAGCGAGTGTCTGGCATTAAACTATAATTTAGATAAGCTAGAAATACTAGAAAGGCGAATCATGAGGAAAATATTAGGCCCACAAAACACAGCAGAAGGTTGGAAATTACGAAGTAATGCTGAAATATATCAAAAAATAGAAAATATATCAGATGTAATGAGGAAAAGGAGACTTATGTTTTTTGGACATTTATATCGAATGCAAGATAGTAGATTAACCAGTAAGATTTTCAGATATTTGTGGAGTAAGAAATCAACGACAAGCTGGGTCAATGAAGTAAGAAAGGATTTAGAAAAAAACAATATAACAACAGAAGAAATAAATAATAGAGAAGGCTTTCGGGAAAAAGTATTGAAAATAGAAGGATTCCAAGGTAGGAAAGTAAAAAAGACTGGTTCAAAGTGGTCTGAAGACAGAAGGAAGAAACATAGTGAACAGATGAAAGCGTACTGGAAGAAAAGGAAAGAACAAAGAAGAAGGAATTGAAATTGGCACGTGGTCCTCTGGTGGCCCATTCGAAAGGAGAAGAAGAAGAAGAATAATAACCATCACTTCACGAAGAGATGGAATATACCTGACTAATTGCTACACAAGTTCTAGATCCATCATGAGGAAAGTAATCTATACAGCTCAGGAGATTTCTGGGCGTGGCTGTTGTATGTTGAGTGCCGTTTGAAGGATCTACATTTGGCCAAGTTGTCAACAGTCCCTCTTCTGTTACTCTGTTATACATAACGGACAGGCGAGGTAAGCTGAGCCCAGCTTGTAGGAACACGCCCATTCCACACGTCGGCCTCAAGCGTTGCCAGATCCTCACTTTCATGGCAGTTTCTATCAGCTACGTCTTCGGAGCTACACCAACAATGTGTTTTATGTTTCTTTTCAGATAAATTTCTTGCCACTTCGGGTTCTTCTTCCATTTACTGGATGCCACACCTTGTATACACTACTGACGTTCATACAGAGCGGATTCCTGAGAATGCTGCGCTCAGTTTCCGGCGAAACATTGGCAGCTACTAACGCAATTCGAGCGCAGCATATAGTGAAGACACTGGCCGTGAAAGACTATACCGACAATCTCAAAGGGTTCCGGAAGCTCTTGAGTATTAGGAGCGGGCACTAGTGAAGTGATGACCCACATTACCAACGACATCTTAAAATATCTTCCTTGCAACACATTTACCCAAACTATATATTCTCTTGGTCTCTTGCCTGTAGCTCCACATATCTTTTGCTAGTGTTCTCTGTCACTGGACCACCCAAAAGGTGCCTTAAATGATGAGATCCAAGTTCAATACTAAGTACAGGCCCATTTCGACCAAGACAGGTGTAAGGTTATTGCTGACCTAAGATCAGGCGGCATGATTGCCTAGTATCATTGCCGCTGAGCTGGCTGTGGGTAGAGTTCCGGCTAAGGAATGTGGGAGTCATTAAATTAAGAAGACATCCTTCTGGTTCGGATTCCACATTAAACTAGAAACCCTTGGTCATGATCAAGGTATCTATGTTCAGGAAAGACAGCATGTTTCCTTTCATAAGAGACTGATTTTTCTAGGTGTTGCTTTATTTCCACTTGTCTAGATACTTTTTAGTTACCTCTTAAATTGACTAAACTATATGATATTAGTCTGGATAAAAAAGACATACGAACCGTTGCCAACCTGTATTAAAATCAGTCCTCATCTGTTAATGTTGATAACACCAACAACCATGCTATTGAAATAAAGCAAGGGATGAGGCAAGGCTCTGTTACAACTCAACTCCTCTTCAATATCTACTGTGAAAGGGTGTTTTTCTTAAGCACTGCAAGGAAAACAGGATATCATCATTGTTAATGGAATCGTAATAAATAATCTGCATAATGCATATGATACTTTTCTGTTTGCAATAAGTGCTGATGATCCACAGATATTAGCAAACTGATTGGTCAAACAAAGTTCTGCGTTTAAACACAAAAAATACTAACTTAGTGACCGTAAGAAAATATGTCATTCAACCTATAAAAGTGACAGTACCTGGCACACCACTGGAGCATGTACAGTACTGTAGGTACTGCACTGCTCAGGACAAACTGATCCATTACCTTCGGTTTATAGCGACAACGAGAGCCGCAGGCACAATTTACCAGTCGGTGGTGGTGCGCAGAGATATCAATGTGGGCCTTGAAACTGAGGGTCGACGTGGTTCAAATGCTAGCCATTTCTTCAGAACATACGATTGCACATGTCCTGTGAGTGTGAATTCCTATCTCTAGTCTTTCAAGGTGATCTTGATTTTATGGATATGGGTGTATTTCAATCATTCACAAAACTTACCAGCACCAATAAGTAGATGAGAAGCGATAAGAATATGTCACAACACAAAACAATAGAAAATATAATTTCAATAAATAAGCCATTCTGAAAAGGAAATTAATATTTAAAAAGGGTACTTAAATGTTCATGATGGAAGTTGATTAGGTCCTGACTTGCAATGTCTCACGATTGGTCCATTTAGCACCCTTTAGGGTGTGGTGGGATCTCCCCTTTTAGTTCCATATTCCGGAAAGGAGTAGCCCTTGCAAGGTGCATCATGATGAAATTAGAGGTTCTTCTTGCAAACTGCACAATGATTCCTTTGTTCCTAGTCTTGCAGGCTTCTCGTAACAGTAAGCTTTCTGACACGCGTACATACATCCACCCACACACACAGACACACACATTGAAACTAAAATGGCATATTAGTATGTTCTCTAACCATGCCTATTTAAATGTCAGTTGACACTTAACTTGCGGGTTCAGATGATTTATGCATACCACACGTGTTCCGGAATTAATATTATAGTGGTTATGTCTTATAGAAGACGAAATAAACTGTTCCCTTTGCAAGACATCATAGCTAATAAACGTCGCTTGGCATAGAATATCTTGTAGAATTGTAGTGGGAAAGCGAAGTGAAGTTGTGCTCTAAAGTAGAGCAGTACGAAAGCAGTAGAGTAAGAGCTGAGTAAGTTGAGCGTCGATTACACACTGCCTTTATCAGTTCTCGGCCTAGAAGGTGTGAACAGTTGGAAACCAGTCATAAATTTTCTTCATTTCTTCTTAAATTATTATGGTTCGAAACTGGTCTTGTGAAGAGTTCTGAAAACTTTCCGGGCGGTGTTAGCCTTGAAAATGTTAACTGTAGGAATATAGGCGCCATCATTGGTGTCCACTTCACATTTGGCCGTTGGGACGCCTGTTTTGTGTCATTATGATATGCTGTAATTATCAGTTAAGTAAAGAATGATAGTAAAACCAAAAGTTACTTCCGGAACATTCGTCAGTATAGTAATGCACTTGCATTTGCTTACGTTCAAGTGGATATCATAAATGTAAAAAGAGATTATATTAAGTTGTAAGTACGACTGTCGAATATTGTACTGATTTGTATATTCCTTAGTTCACAGCGGCTACTCCACTGCATACTTTTATAAACATGCGATATTTCTCGCACGGGTCCCCTAGTTCTACATTGTTAACAATTAACTTTCCTGAGATGACCAGCTATCTTTACGATGTTAATTTTTATACTATAATTGGTTTCAGAGTAAAATAATGATAATCATTAAATTTACTATTTGTTAATTTATAATTCACCCAAGTGTTATTGAAATGTGTTTGATCCAACCTGATCTCTTCCCTTTGGAGGTAAATTGACCCATGACCGTTTCTCTATGCCCAGATACCTTTGATCCATGATTCCGTTTACAGCATATACCCTGCAATTTACTAGTGTTTTTTACACTTCTCTTAGTATTAGCTTCGAAATATTCCATGGTGTAATTCTGGACGTCTGTTTATCTTCAAACAAGTGTACACTTTGTTTCTTAATATGTGTAGATCTGTGTTGATATAGGACAGTCGAAGTTCATAGAACTATTGTGATAAAACTATTTCTGGATTGCTGTCTCTTTCTCTCTCTCTCTCTCAGTGAGAGAATTTGTTTCTTGTCTGGTGTGGTACTCCATGTTCACATTGTCAACAAATGTTAGTTGAAGTGAATTGTTTTCGAGTGTTTTACTGTAACTGAAGTTCTGTTAGAATCAACTTGCGTAAGCTTGATAACCTCAAGAATCATGTCATTCGCAGTTTTTCTGAGTAGGGTTCATTCGCGGGGTTACTTCGGACTGTGCTGCAAGAATATAATCTTAAACTTTGAGGGAGGGTCTGTCGTAATTTACAATGCCGATAAACTTGATAAGTCTCTTAAATGGATTCTTGGTGAAAGACATGCGGAGAAGCTGCGAAGAAGTAAGGGCTACCTCGATCCTAGAACCGAAGAGCATAGGTAGGCAGCCCATATTGACTTCAACGGAGGCAAGCATGCTCTGCACAGAATTTTGAAAGATGCATTTGTGATACTATTTTACTCTTTACTTTTCCAAAATAACCTCATGTATCGTCAAATTTCGGAGATATATATGAAAACTTATGTCCGAAGTGCATGCAAATCTGGATAACTCTAACACAGAATCTTAAAATTAAAAACACACTTTTAACGTATTGTTTGAAACTAAATAACAAGATACATTCACAATAAGTATTGTAAGAGAAGGAATTCAAGCAATTGCTTCTTTGTGGTACTATACAACTGGCCGTGTACGTATCGTCCTGCATTTGGGAGATGCTGGGTTCGAACCCATTGTCGACAGCCTTGAAGTGCATGTTGTCCACGGTTTCACATTTCCACAGCGTACAAATGGTACGGCTGTACCTTCACTAAGGCCACAGTTGCTTCCTTCCAACTCCTAGCCATTTTCTAGCTCAGCATGGTGTGAAAGAGAAATAGCAGAAATGATTAAAAAACAATATGCCGTATTGTATGTTGAATTAACATTCGTTACTAGGGCTTAAATTTATGATATTAACTGGCCACTGTTCTTTGACTGATAATTTCATTCAAAATTTTCACCTTTTATTCTCTCTCATAAACCGAGGAAACTAAATGTTATGTACATAGTAATTGAAAATTTACAGGCTCATAAGCTCCATAGATACATAGTTTAGAATATTTGTTATGTCAGTTAAACTACTGTAAGTAGTTTACAACTAAATGTTGCTTAGAATTATTGTAGTGTGATTCTTTTATTAGTAAATATCATTCTTGCTTCATTATTATATAATATTTTCATTGTGGAGGAGATATGTCCCTAGACATTTAGCTCTCACTAGAATTCAACTGTTTCAGACAACCTGTTGTAATTAGGATAATGTAAGTCCGGTTTAGAATTGAAGAGTAGCTATGTTAATTAGATAGTAAGTTGCATGCTTTGGAAAGGCCAGAAATCTCGTGACGTTAGAGATGTCTATGAACTTATCTACCAGGTTACATCTAGCAGGAATGGTGTTGATTTCATTGTGTGCGCAAGCCTATAAGATTGAATTGCTGAGGTTCAGTGCTATCCAGACAGCCTTATGTCAATTACAATCGACATTGCATCTGCTCGAACTTTTGACAAACACTGTACATTACTGAAATCAAAAGAAGGAGAAAAGAACTATTTTTCAGCTGACCAAAATAGACACAAGTATTGAGCACTCTGTGTGCATTAGAGGCAAAATTTACCAGTGATTACAGGACAAACAAGA
Organism: Anabrus simplex; assembly: GCF_040414725.1. Classification (NCBI taxonomy): domain Eukaryota; kingdom Metazoa; phylum Arthropoda; class Insecta; order Orthoptera; family Tettigoniidae; genus Anabrus; species Anabrus simplex. The sequence continues at coordinate 42,106,897 of NC_090279.1, forward strand.
AATCATCGAACATTAGCAACAATATTTGTAGAGATTTCCTGCATTGAATTCCCACATCACCCTATTGCAGATGCTAAGTCCTATCTTATCTATCACATCAAAGGATGTCGACAGTCCCAGTAGGGGTATGAAAAACCAAAAACCGCCAAAACCAGATGACCTTCCAGAAACATCTGGAATTTGTAGCAATTTTAAGATCTCATTATCAACTTAGAAGCTTGTTCAGTGGCAGTGTTGACTCTGGCTCTGTTCCCAGTCATTGAGCTACAAATATCCTTGTGCTATTTTTGAGCAAAATGACGATCCAGCAGAATGTGCACATTACAGTCCAAATTGCCCCCAATTGTACACGAGAAAATATTTGAGAGTATCCATCATTATTGACTGCTTGAAATCGTCGACATTATTGCTAACCAGTGCATATTCATTAAGAATGCTAACTGAAAAGCACTGAAAGCTTCAGCAGGCAGTGTACATTACCTTCCGAATTGACTTTCCACCGTGTTCCATATCGTGTGATCTGGTCTGCACTCGTGACCATGGTGTACCAGAAATGCTTATAAAACCGAAAGTTGTGTATGTTGCGCTGCCAACGTCTCTGAGGGCTTCTTAGTTAAAGTTGGCGTGTACACCAATGTACCACTCCGTCCCCATTGCTCTTTGTCCTCAGCATGGACACGACTACACGGGACCTGAAAAGGAATGTTCCTAGGACTCTCGTATATGCAGATGATGTTGCACTTGCTGATAAAGCCATAATGGGACTGCGGCATCAAGATGAATATTGGTATACCTGTTTCTCACAATACAATCTTAGAATGAACAAAAAGAAGAGTGAATACGTGGAGTCGTCCGAATAATCTAATGGCTCCATCCAAGTTGATTCACGTATATAGGATCTTGCCTACAGACTGGTAGTGGGGTAGTTGTTGAAGTGCAAATTATGAAAAAGGCAGCATGGATGAGATGATGGGAAGTCGGAGGCACACACTGTGGCTGGAGTATGCCACTACATCTGAAGTCCAGTATGTACTGCATGGTACTCCGTCTTGTTGCTGTGTACGGTGCTCAATGTCGACAGACTGAGAAAGATATGGAATAGCAATTATACAACATGTGAAAGTGTATACTCCATAAGTCGATGGGCATCAGAGTCCTGCATCCAGTAAAAAAAGACACAGTTCACCAGCAAATGGGCATCGCACCCGTCACTCGTGAGGCATCTGACGCAGTTGACAATTTCAACCAATCCTTTGAAATTGCTTCGCAATGTTCACATGGACGTAAGATAAAATAAATAAAAAATTGAAAATAAGAAACAAATATTTAAAACAAGAAGTGTTGCTGGGATTGGTAACATTTCTAGGCATATACCAAAGTCAATTCGTTGAGATATAGAACCAAATCTCTAGTGCTTAATTGGTTTGTGTATGTATTAAGCAACTACACCAGATGAAAGAAGAATTAATGTAATAGCACCCTGTGAATAAAGAAAATATATTAGATTGAGGAGGTCAAATATATCACGATTGACATATCTTAGGATGTTGATAGGGTAGATCTTGGGAGACTATTGAAAAAATTAGTGCAGGTGGGCTAAATAAAATAGTGGCTGAATCGGTGACTATAAACACGTGGCCACATTATTAGAGTAAACATTAAAACATTGAGAATTTAACATATAAGATGTTACCAGTTTTAAGTTGATGACTGGTACTTGGTACTGAGCTTTCATGAGTGACTTGATTCGACTGGGCATACCCTCAGTCACTATTTTTCACTGACTCTTTAAATCGTCATCATGAAACCATATCTCAACGAGCTTCTCAATCAAGCCAATTTTTTGTTATATTAGTTTTTCGGATTTTTCTTTGCTATCGCCCAAAGATTTTCCATGGGGTTCATGTCTGGACTGTTTTAGGCCTATCAAGCACATTCATATTGTTTTCCCTTAAAATTCCATTACTTCTTTCGCTTTATGGCAAGGCATAAGAATAATTTCACTTTGGCCACACCTCTCTTGAACCCGAGGTAGCAAACGGGTTGTTAGTACTGTACTGTTCACGTCTCATACTTCCTTTGACAATATATAATCGTCCACCTCCATACTTGAAAGCACATTCCAGACCATCGCTGATATAGAATGCTTCACTCTCTGCTTCACCAATTTGGATGGAATTATTCTCCTCCTTTCCTTCTGACATACTGACTTGTCTCTTCTTCAAGAGGAATTCCGATTCGTAACTAAAACAAACCGGAAGTAAATAAAACAAATAAGCCTAGCATTCAATGCAATAAGCTGTACCGTTTCAAAGAAAAAATAATACTTGTACTGTGCTGTACGGTTACATCAGTTAAAATGGGTAAAAAATGGAATAATGAATGATAATTTTGGAATTACAGTAATTTTAAGGACTTGCTTGTTTCCAATCACCAGATGATCAATTCTGGAGAGTCTTGGCCCACTTAACCTCTTTGCAGCCGTAGCACGAGTAATCCTCGCTCTTCTTTGATATCGTCTTGCTCTCATTCTAGCAAAAAACAACTCTCGCCTCACAGTCCTGGCTGGTATCAGTGACCCATACTCTTCTAGTTTCTTACATAAAACCGAACTAGTAACCTTGCGATTGTTTACTGGCAAATTAATCAGTTTTGCGTACTCCTTGGGGTTAGTATCTTCTTTCGCCCGCAGTTTCCGGTACGACGTTGACATTTTGTCTTCCCCTTGTCTTCACATTTTGAAATTCCATTAACAGACTGCTGTGATATTTGCAATATAGAAGCTATCTCTTGCGGTGAGTAACGTTTCCATATCTGCCAACATTTACTGTTTACCCGTAGAATTTACGGAAATTGCAGCATTTTACGGTTTTACGGATGGACGGTGTCATTTTACGACTTCGAGGACAAAAATTTGAAACGTTAACATTCGATAATCACTCCACTACCGACAATCGATTGTTTGCGTGGGTCGAAGCACGCTCGGTCTTGGTCGAAGGCATATCCATGATTGCCGATAACTCATTCTTTGATATGATTGGTAATTTTAACCATGTGATGTTTGTGTCGGTAATGGAATTGAATTTAAAGCCGTGTTAACAGTTCTCCCGTGTGAATGTTATTTGTCGACAGACTCTGCTCCGCAAATTCTTTGTCCCGCTCCGTTCGCTTGTTGTGATTTAATCTATATACTTTGACCACGTGATTGTTGTTGTTTGTTGGCCTTTTACTGTTATGGCATATTTTAATGAAGTGTTCGAGTTTTTGTGTTATAACTTAGTGCTTCGAAGTTTCCTATATTCGTTGACTAATTACATTCGCTCCAATGATTGGATATACCGCTATTAGCACAGCCCGTTAAATTATAAAGAAGAAGAATAATTACATTTGTTCCACGTGTGTATGTTTTTTTTACCATGTGCATATTCTTCGTTCACGCGGCTGGCGTCGTGTTCATTTAATGGTTTAAGACTTTGTGAGCTTTGCCATGTTTTTATGAAGTGTTTGACTGCCGTGAGTGTTTATGTTATCATTTTATGTGACGTTCAGTGATCCAGGTTTCTTTCGATGTTTCAAGAGATATAGAGACATTTTTCTCGGACATTTTCATGCGCTATACTTCTATTGTAGATTATCTTGAATAAATCCAACATTAGCTGCCTCTGTGGATCAGTGGTAGAGTGTCCCTTCCGGATCCCAAGATAGCGGGTTCAAACCCGGCAGAGGTAGTCGGATTTTTGAGGGGCGGAGAAAAGTCCATTCGACACTCCATGTCGTACGACGTCGGCATGTAAAAGATCTCTGGTGACTGTGACGTAAGTTGCACATTGAATTATTATGTGTGGGACGGCAATGGTGAATAAATAGGTTGATGACGAACATATAAAAATAAAACTAAGATTGTAGAACATTCATTGTAACCAAGCATCAATACGGCACGTAGTATAGAAAAGTATGTAGTATAGTGTGACACTGGTCTGACCAGTGTGGTAGCGTAAACAAACGCGAGCGAAGCGAGGTATGGCACACAGTGAAAAGGATTACTGTCCTTCACCAAAATAGGCGTGCCCCGCTATAACCAAAGTTCACTTTTCAAATACAAGGTGGAAGCAAGTAAGCAGAGTGCGCGAAGAAGCTTTCTGCTGAGACCATTTCCAAAGGTGTGCGTGGTAAGTACAGCTTGGGAAGGAGTATTGGAATAGGCGAAACAGCAATCAGGGAACCAGAACCAACCGTATTTTCATAATAGACATGTATTGTAATGACAAAAAAGTGGTCACACGAAAACAAGGTAAAATAATTAATTGAAATGAATGACTATATTCAGCAGTAAACAATCGAACTATGAACGGTATCACCATAAAATAGGGCAACAAATTGATTATGAAAACCAAATAGATTATCAATATTAAGTAGTTTGACAGAAAATAAGGGATTAGATACCAAAAGATTGACTAGAATTTAACAACAAGAATCGTAGCGATATATTACCACAAATTTTTAAAAGGAATTTAAAGATACCAAGGCCACTGTACAATATCAAAAAAGAAACCTGCAGGATAGGATGAAAGGAAAGACAACGGATGAAGGGAGGAGAAAATAGTATCCTAGGGCTGGCAAAGGGAAGAGAAAAGTACAGCCTGCAAATAATTTTTTAAAGTAGTGATCTCGCACCAAAAACTAGGCGTAAATGAGAGATTCGAAAAAGTCACAGATAATACAGTCTATTTCATGCGTCTGTTCAGAGAAATGTTTATGCTTTCTGGTTCACCTTTCTTCCTTTCAGTGCTAATTGGGGGATGAAATTTAGAAAATCCAAGTATGATCTTGAGATAGAACACGAAAGTCTACAGCTTTGTCTTGCAACCAGAGCAAGTATAAAGTTACATTTCCAGCCAGAAGGGCATACTGGAAAAGGAAAATAGTTTCATGTGAAAATACGATGTAGAAAGCGGAAAGAGATTAAAACTCGCTCACCCAGCCAGCGGTCTTGAGTTCGGATCTTGAGCAGTAGACGAAGTAAACATCGCATACGGGCCAGCCGTAAATGCGAATAAAAGGAGTCCTCCTTCCACACAGTTTGTTGCACAAAGTCGGACTCGCTGCTCGAGGCCAGAGCAGTCCTATTTATATCGTAAAAGAAGAGTCCAGAAGGAGCAGAGCGCATGGTGACGACACAAGCAGCGTGCAGAGGGGAGGGGACGGAGGGAGAGCAGTAGTGAAGCACAGAGCGGACGGAACACACGCCGAGGTTAGAAGCCGCAGTAGACCAGTTGAAAAGGTAGAATCGTAGAGATAGGGGAGCACGTTGCATGACACATTAAATCTCAGCCATAGAGAGTTTCGGTTTACTAGGTCAGCTATCTAGTGGGCCTACAGTAAAACGGAACGTCGAAATTGACGAGCAGACAGCCAGATGGCGTCAAATGAAATATCTGCACACGGTAGCTTAGGCCATACGATTAATATTATTATTATTATTATTATTATTATAATTATTATTATTATTATTATTATTATTATTATTATTATTATTATTATCGAGACATTTCATGAATCATATTCTGTTGATTTTCCGTGCATACTGTAACCTTTCCAAGGCATCAGTACATGAACCAGTTACCATTGTTCATAAATATGACGTTAGAATAGAGCACCATCGGTGAGCTTCGAACTCAGCCCGGTTTGTCGAAGCCTCACCCTCCCCTACTAGAATAATTCGCTAGCCGAGTCGGTATCGCATTTTCGGGTCTGTGGACTGTCCGATGGGGCGGTAAGTCCTTTAGTAATAGTCTCTATAGTAGGGGGAAAAGTTAATTATGAGAGGAATACCATTTCATTACTAATGAGAAGAAAGACAATATCTTGTATAATAAATTTTTACTTATACTAGTGAAACACATTATTTACATGGGTATGCCGTAGAAACACTTTACATATATTAACTTGGGTGATCTTAACGTTTAAATGTTCGGTAGGCTTTTCTACACTTCATTATACGTTTAAATATTCAAAATTAAGAAGGCGCTCCCTCTCGAACTATTACACTACCGGTACCTCAGACTTAGAGAGGCGTTTTCTCTCTAATTATTTCACTTTACACTTACACTAATCACTTTACACACACATCTATTCAACATAGGCATACCCAGCTGTAATTCTGTTTGTTTGTCGAAAATTAATATATTCAACTTGCATCAAATTATGATATAAGTTTGCTAGTATCGTATGAATTGAAATAGGCAATTTACACTCCCAATGCCTTGAAAGTCGCGTTATAACAGTACTTTAAGTTATACGTTGCCAAATATGCAGTATGACAAACACGCCCATTTCATTAGGATTTTTATCAACACACATATCAGGACATTATTTACACAACGATGTTACCTATGGACAAGCATTTAGCGACGACAATACCAGACATCATAAACAAAGTATTATAGCACTACCTGCAACCAATGGACAAGAATATATACATTTCACATACACACGACGGACCGCAGCTGGTCTTATTTCACCTGCCGCTTGTGACAGGAGGCCTTACTGTCTCCTGCGATGAACTCAGGACCTTCTGAGACGGGGTATATCTGACCTGGAATTCCCTATACGCTGTGGATAATTAAAGAAATAAATTGGAGGGGTCCTTCATTTAATGCTCATTTGGAATCTCTGCGACGTTGGCTCTTTTTAAATTAACACGCGTAATCTTTGTACCGAAAAGGAAAGAAACTCACTACTTGTCTCTGTTCTATTTCACTGAAGAAAAACGCCTTCACTCCCCCGTTTAAAGGGGCTCATAAAACTCCCGCTGGGAGCTACCCGTGCCACACTTTCAAAGAGCAGTCCACTAGCCTTCTCGGGCAATGACTTCACGGCAAATAATCTATTCACTTCTTTCAATACTGGCCATAAATGGCATCACACAAATCACGGCCCTATATCCGGCCTAATCAACATATTCACATCGCGATATGCGCCTCGCGTGTCTTAATGACAGATTCCAAGGGAACTTCACATTTCATTTCGCAATATATATTATGGCTACCGCCTGTTCACCCATTTCATTTCTCCTCTCGGTACATTGACTACGATACATATTTATTGATGATCTCCTGCCATCAGAATTCAAGTTAACTTGCGTATTCGCGAACTAATTAGCGATGTAAGATATATACCCCAATCTCATGCTCCATTCGTTGTTCCAGCAGTTTTAATTTCTAGTAAGGAGGATTTCCTAAGAGCTTGTGAAGTACAAAAAAAAATCAGTTACTGAGATATCTTTGAGGACTCCTATTGGCTGTAGAAAGATGATAACTGGAGTCGTTTACGTAGAATTATTTAAGCCCCTTTACTTGACAGTACTTCACACATAATTAATCTGAGGTCCTTAAACTTACGTCATGCATTATCAAACCCTTGTAAAAAAAAATGGTAGTGAAATATGGTCGTTCCCAAACCATGAAGAAAGTATTCTATAAGAACCCAAATAAAAATGAAATTATAATTATTATCCCTCTGAAATGGCGTGCTTGCAATCTACGTTACATCTAAGTGAAAAATTTACATATTTACAATGGGACACGACCTTCAAAGATATAAATAATTGGAAATGTACTCAGCCTTCTGGATACCACATTCACAGCCTTACAGGGAGGCACTCCATGGATTTTAGACTGCTTGCATCACGTCATCGGTGATGTGAAGACCCATGATGACTTCCTGGCAGGTCACGAACATGACGGCTTGATCTGGTATGACGTTCTCGACGTTCTCTGCTACCCCAGGCAAAGACAGCTAGGCGTCTGGTTCTCTGTAATATGCAGGCAAAATTCTGGCATTCAGATGGGCGTTGGCGTTCACTCCGGCGTTCACGTAGACATGTAAATGAGGGGAAATTATCTCAAGTGAATACGTTAGTTTATCACACACCACAATTTGAACATATGGTTGGATTTGCTCAATAGCACGAGCATTCCAACCTAATGTCGGTAATGTCCCAGAAGCCCGACATTAATCCCTTCTCATTTATCTATTACTCTTGTAGGCAGCGATTATAGGCCCAGAAATTTCACTAGTTTCCCTAGAAACGACAGTGGTTAGGCCACTAATGTATTAGCATTCTCGTATTCATGACACTTGTTCAGGCCTGTTCTAATGCACTTAGCCGTAAGTCGAGCTCTCACTGTACTGCGGGTTATTTTAACGTGGCGCTGTCCTCAATCAGGTCTAACTGAGCTGTTCACTGACTTTCTTGGTAATTCATATTGATATCAAGCACGTACGCTCCACCCACTTCGCTAAGTACGTCACTATATATGTTAACTGAGCCGTATTAACTTAGACACATAGGAGGCTTGATGTACGACCTTTTTTACACACGGGTATCAGTTATTACGGTTTCGTACCGTTCCTATTTATTAATTTGCGGCACACTGTACACGCTAACATCTCACTCAGAGGGTGATTATTTCCACATACTCACAGAATTTAATGAATCACTGTATTACACTACTCAAATTACAAGATTATTTCTTCACAAACCACTCACTCACAAGCCACGACGGAATACTACCGTACTGGCATTACAATAAGAACGCACTGGTTGGTGTCTCCTTCTCAGCTCATGAATATATAGGCGCGCTACGCTAGAGACCCGAATGCTGAGGGTGGGGGAAAACATGCAATCCTTTCTCACACATTGGTCCGTTAATACGCAACGTACAGTAACGAACAGGATATCAAAATGTAGCTCTTGTATTCCCATCTCCACTGAGTGACTGTTATTAAAATAACTTCGTAGGTTCTGAAGCAATCTTAAAAGCATCCTTTAGCTTTTGGCGGTGAATGATGACGAGCACAGGGGATTCCTTGTGTTCCCTGGCACGGCTAGAGTCCAACATCTGTTAGTCATTAAGACGCGCCCTTGTTTACAGCGCAGTTATCTCTCTGTCAGTTAAGTAGAGCACTTCTCGGTCTCATAATTATGCGTAAAATTCCCTGATTCAAATGAATGTTTGCGCTTAATTATCCAGTGGGTATTTTGCGATTTATGAAAATTAACAGAAATAAAACAGCTGAACGCGATAAGTTGGTAGTGGTGGATGAGCGAGGAAAACATGGTATAATGTTAGTTTTCACGTTGGACCTACTCTCTGGGCTCAGTTAGTGACCTAGATTCTTTGTCACGTGATAACGCGTATGGTTTCATCTCGCTCGCGGTGGGAGCGAGAGAGTTTCGAGTACAAGCGCTCTTGCACCGCCTTGCTGCTAATTACCAGCAACTAGAGCTGGGTCGCGCGACTCTGGATATTGCAACTCGAGTCCTGGAGCGGGCAGAAAAATTCTGACTTGGGCAGTTTTTATCGTAGAATGACGCGGAAAACGGCATATTTCATCTCCTGGATATCATGACATACCATAAGTGACGTTGTGAACGGTCACATCTATTATTATTATTATTATTATTATTATTATTATTATTATTATTATTATTATTATTATTATTATTATTATCGAGACATTTCAAGAATCATATTCTGTTGATTTTCCGTGCATACGAAAATCAAGAAAGGGAGAAAATTTGCCTTATGCACTGTATGTGGATGTGATATTAATAGTGCACATACTTGGAAGAAACGATTTAAGTAATCATGTGAAGTATAATACAGTCTATTTCATGCGTCTGTTCAGAGAAATGTTTATGCTTTCTGGTTCACCTTTCTTCCTTTCAGTGCTAATTGGGGGATGAAATTTAGAAAATCCAAGTATGATCTTGAGATAGAACACGAAAGTCTACAGCTTTGTCTTGCAACCAGAGCAAGTATAAAGTTACATTTCCAGCCAGAAGGGCATACTGGAAAAGGAAAATAGTTTCATGTGAAAATACGATGTAGAAAGCGGAAAGAGATTAAAACTCGCTCACCCAGCCAGCGGTCTTGAGTTCGGATCTTGAGCAGTAGACGAAGTAAACATCGCATACGGGCCAGCCGTAAATGCGAATAAAAGGAGTCCTCCCTCCACACAGTTTGTTGCACAAAGTCGGACTCGCTGCTCGAGGCCAGAGTAGGCCTATTTATATCGTAAAAGAAGAGTCCAGAAGGAGCAGAGCGCATGGTGACGACACAAGCAGCGTGCAGAGGGGAGGGGCCGGAGGGAGAGCAGTAGTGAAGCACAGAGCGGACGGAACACACGCCGAGGTTAGAAGCCGCAGTAGACCAGTTGAAAAGGTAGAATCGTAGAGATAGGGGAGCACGTTGCATGACACATTAAATCTCAGCCATAGAGAGTTTCGGTTTACTAGGTCAGCTATCTAGTGGGCCTACAGTAAAACGGAACGTCGAAATTGACGAGCAGACAGCCAGATGGCGTCAAATGAAATATCTGCACACGGTAGCTTAGGCCATACGATTAATATTATTATTATTATTATTATTATTATTATTATAATTATTATTATTATTATTATTATTATTATTATTATTATTATTATTATTATTATTATTATTATTATTATTATTATTATTATTATTATTATTATTATTATCGAGACATTTCAAGAATCATATTCTGTTGATTTTCCGTGCATACGAAAATCAAGAAAGGGAGAAAATTTGCCTTATGCACTGTATGTGGGTGTGATATTAATAGTGCACATACTTGGAAGAAACGATTTAAGTAATCATGTGAAGTGCGGTAAACACCTACGTTACGTTAAATCTAAGGAAGATAACAAGAAAATCAACACATTTTTTGCCAAGTCTGGAGACGTTGACAGTGACGTAATTAGGGTCGGGTGTCTGTTTACTTCCTTTTTGGTGGAATACAATGTTCCTTTAAGTGCGGTTATCATGCTGGTGCTTTATTTAAGATGCTTCCCACATCAGAAGTTGAAAGGAAATACAGTTGTGGTCGCACGAAAACGACATGCATTGTAAATAAAATGGCAAAAAGTTTAAGTGCCTTCAGAACGGTCCATTTTCTTTGGCAACTGATGGAAGCAATGATACGAATGCCAAGTTGTATCCTATTGTTGTTACATTCTAGCAGCTGAATTCTCATAACATACCAACTGAAAACTGTGTGCTCCGATAATGCTCATGTTATGGTAGGATTAAAAAATGGGGTTTCAGTAGTACTGTAGGAAGTTCAGCCAGGTATTGCCGTTATAGGTTGCACCTGACACGTGATTAACCTAGCAGCTGAAAAGGTGCTTTAAGATTACCAGTTAAAGTGGGTGAGATCTTTGTTGATATATTTTATTTCTTAGAGAAGAATGGCAAAAGGAAAGAACGCCTTCAGAAATTTCAGAACTTGCACAATAAAGAGGCAAAGAAATTTCTGAAGCACGTATGTACTGGGTGGTTATCTTTAGGCAGATGTTTGGAAATACTACTGGACCAGTGGTATCCCCTTCTTTCTGTCTTTTTGTCGTCAAGGAGGAAGTAATATTATGTACCCAAAACATTTCCACAAGCTTGACATCTTTCAGGATACCTAGAGTTGAACAAAGCGGATCCAAGGAATATCAGAAGAAGAGAATTCTTCATTATGCTACTACACATGCCCCTAAAAGAATAGCATATTTTTCCAAACGTGACGAACCCATCCTAAAAAGCAAGACTTCTGCTACAACACGTGTGGAAGAATTGTTTATGTTCCTATCCTCAAAATTGAACAAGGCCTTTTGCACTTTCCTTCATGTGACTATTCCTTTATTTGACAAATTCAATGTTGCCCTTCAGACTTAACCCCACAAGTTCACTTTTTATTAGAACTTCTAATGGATTTGCTAAAGCAGTTCTTCACCAAGTTTGTTAAGCCCAAAATTGTCCAAAGCTCCTCATTGCTAGAAGTTGAGTTCAACTTGATTCAAAATCAAAGAAGTGATGATGAGTTAGTTATTGGTATTCAGAATTCGAACATAGTGAATGATCTCCAGTATACAGATAAATCCCTTTTCTTGCCATCACTGAGAAACTACTTTTGTACTGCCTGTGACTACATCATCAACGAGTTTCCACTCAAGGATGATGTGTTAAGGCATGCTCAAGTTCCTAGGTTAGACTAAATTGAAGATGCACAGTTTTCTTCCATTCGTTTTTTTTCTTGGAAAAGAAAGGAAGAAAGTGAAACTACAGATGAAATGGTGAATGAGCTTCAGAGGCAGTTCACAGCTCTTCAGGTAGATGACACTATCGTTGCAAATCAAGATGCTGCGAGTGGTTCCAGCTGGGTACAAATATCAAGAATTCGTTGAGCCGATTGACTTCTTAAGTATAACCGAATTTCTAGGGTAATGCTCTCTATTCTCACCATATCCCATAGCAATGTAGAATGTGAACGTGTTTTCAAACTTGTGAAGAAAAATAGAACAGAGTTCTGATCATCCATGTCCAATGAATTTCTGGAGTCTATTACTATTTTGAAGACCAGGAGTTCTGGTCCCTATTATGACAAAATATTTTCTCGAGACTTTTCGCAGGAAGCTAGAAATGCCACAACTATGGCTCTAAAGTCGAACTAGCGTGTGATTTGCAGTGTGTATTATATTATTTCTTGCCTGTGTTACGTTAAACAAGTTTTATTGTGTAAAGCCTTTTTCAGTTATCACATATCTGCTTAATTTTTCAGGGAAGTCCTGGTATGTATGATCCAAACTTATATTCACCACGCCTGCTGCTGTTTAACAGGGATTTCTTCTTGATTGTTATCTTCTTCTACAAATCATTTGTCCATGATATAAGCGGATTTGATTTCATTGAAATGTCCTGTTTAAAGAATGAATTATTGTGTTTTGTAACCCAGAAGTATTATTGTTTTCGTCAAGCCGTGGTATGTCGAAAATCCTTAGATGTTTTCGTCACGCGTGAGTTTTACTGATAGCCCTTTTCAAAAGTTGGCAGGTATTCGTTTCTCAACAAGCAGCTCTCTGACAAAGCCTTTAATGGCGAAGGGTCCTTTTAGCTTCCCATAACCTCAAAATTAGACAGTTCACTAGAACCACTCTTAAACAAAATATCAACTGAACTCGTGAATAGTATCAGTAATGCATGTAACTTACAGAATGCACAGTCTTAACAATAGGTCACATTATTTAAATTAATACACCAACAACATGCAGATATAGACGATAAACTACAGAACATGAGCACTAACAAAAATGACACAAAACCATTTGAATAATGAAATTACATTGTGGTTCTCACTGTAGCCACTATATGAGAAAAAACATTAATGAGGACAGGGATATCCCAATGGGTAACTTTACCACCAAACAAGTTCAAGGATGAAGCTATAGAGGTCGATAATTTACATAATGATAGAAATATATCTTTTACCCTAATAATTTGGCCACGTCTGGTGTATTTCTGGAAAATAGAACTCAGAGCTTTAGAGTAGGTGAAGCTTTATTTTATCCTGTAATAATGATGGGATTGGGTCCCACAGTGCAGTATTGTAAGGAACATTATTTTCTGATATATATAAATAGTGAACTAAAATAAGGGGTAAGGCTCTTTATAATAAATAAGTTTCAGGATTCTGAGTAACTGGAAAACGACCTTGACAATATTTTAAGATGAATTTCAGGCAATGTTACGTTGGTAAACGGGGTGAAAAGTCTAGTTGTGTGTATCACAAATCGAAAGAGTCCTCTCCGCTTTAATTATTGTGTTGATGGGGTGAAAGTTCACCATGGGAATCTCTGTAAGTATCTAGGTAATCATAATAATAACAACAGATCTTCATTGTGGTAATCACATAAACAGGACTGATAATGAAATTTACAGATCTCCTTATATGATGTGAGGTTATTTAGGGGTTGTAGAGGAGAGGGCATATAAATTTCCAGCAAGGCCACAATGAGAGTATGAGACCATAACATTATTTGATCAGAGAAAGGCAATAATCAACAGAAAGTGCTCCGTTTCTTCTGGGGGATTTCTGACAAAAGAGTTGTTTTTTTACGGAGATGTTGCGAAGTTTAGGCTGGGAAGACTTGGAGAAAGGAAACAAGCTGTTCGATTAATGCCACGTTTAAAACATTGATACCAATTACTGTGTACAGTACACCACTGTCATTTACCCGAACGTACCTCCAACAAGTCCACCTTCTTCGTAGAGAACCTTTCGCACACTACACAGTGGTGATGTCATATCGTTCTGTTCCAGTACAGACCTTCAGAGGCGAGGGGTGTATTGGGTAGCGTAATGGGTCGGCTTACACTGACCGTTACAGTAACCTTGTTGTACGAATTATGTACATGCTGAAGTAGTACAATACAGAGTACTGCACTGTACTGTGTAGGTAAATAAAACACGCAAGAGAGAAACCGTTATTTACACATCATTTTGCTGTAGCAGGAAACCCTTCTCTTATTTTCATCCATCGTAACAAAAGTGCAAATAGCATTAAGTACAGCGCTTGTCGCATCGTAATACGGCAATTATATCGCGAGTAAGATAACCGTGAGGTTCGCACGGGACTCTCGGGATGTGCAACTGCTGCACGTTTCGTTTATCTCAAGCGTCAACTTCACGTTGCAATATTTCGGGATGTAATTGACCTATTGCGATGAAGCAAACGCCATTACTTATGTGATTTTTAGTGTTAACGACTGCGCAAAAAATAATCCAGAGTGTCTGTTTGATGAAACGTAAGTTTATGTTGAAAATACTATTTTCCTACGTTTTGGACTGGCTCATATTAATTACTTTAATTAGCCCCTTCCCTGCCTTCATGCCCGTGAAAGTCATTTTTCAATATCTCTTATTGTTCCAGATATATATGCGGTGAAAGGTTTTAGTGGGTCACCCTGTACAGTAGTAATCTGAGTAATTCAATCAACAGCGGGGTCTTGGGCTAAGTGTATTTAGTGAGAACCGTTAAGAGGCAGAATTGCTTGCTAGAGGGAAAGTCATTAAAAGAACACCAAGCAAGAGAAAACACACTTGGGCAACTTTGATAAGTATATACGTAGATCGTCAGCCATTATATAGAAAGGAAGGGCGAACGATAATCTATACGTAAAAGACGTATGTTCATGCAGAGAGAATCAGAACACACGAGTTTTCTACGTCCAGATTCAGAGCCACGGCGAGCTCGTGCCAAGCCTCCCCAATTTACGAGTATTGTTCTTCCTTGAACGAGAAGGCTTTGAGCACTAACCAGGACGATGCAGCGTGCAGATAAACAAAAGCAGCAATAGGATGATCCCTTGTAACCCCTGAAAGATGCGGGAAGATGTGTGGAATCTTACAGAACTCGTGACAGGGTATCGCAAAAGACACCAGCACTGCCCATTGCAGATCACCGTTATAAGTAAACAAACGATATTGAGTGTTAAGGAACCACGGGCCGCTTCTTGGAGCAATGAAGACATGTTCAGAGGAAGTAAGGGATTCACTATGCGTGAGATGAGACCAGCTCTTAGCTAAGAGATATCAGACAAGAAGAATGGAAATATTGTCTGGCCCAGGTCGGGACCCAGTGGTTGCTATCCTGCTCTAAACATAGCTGTATTACGAAGCTCATCCTCTTTAAATGCAGTAAAAAGGGACAGACCGAGCAGAATGACTTTGTGCGCGGTCATAAGAAGGGACTTAAAGGGGGCGCCTAACTCTATGTGTCACCAAGTTATCTGATTAGTGATGCGACATGTTGAACTGGTACGGGACAGCTGTAGAACAAATCGTCCACCTTTGAATCACGTAATCCTAAGTAAGAGAAAGAAGATGTAACCTCTCCTTGACTCTAAACTTGGTGACCACGGAACTCGTAGCTGGGTCTGACACACTATCCAGTTATTTGTGTGAGCCTGCTAACTTTCTATTCACTCTCCGACCTTTCTTGGTTAACTGTTAATCTTTTCCGACTGTGACGCTATTAGTTTTGTATGTTCCCTTAATTTTATCGATAGCTTCACCTCATCTCTGATTGGTGTTGAGAGAGGAAGGTGTTGATCAGTTCTGTAATAATATGTCCCTGATCCCCTGGTGGTCTGCCATAAGCATAACTGTCTCTTCCTCTCGTTCTATTACTTGACTGATAGCGAAAATCTTGTGCTCTCACCCCACCCACTGCCTGTGACTGATCAACGTAAAACCTTCCCTCCAGCTCCCTTGCTCATGGATTGTTGTTCGCTAGAGAACCTCTTATCAAACGGTCAGTATTAAGTGCATGATCCGAGTGAGTGTTTCCCTTCTTCGTCTCAGAAGTGCTTACAGTCGAGTAATATAACACGAAAATAAACAATGTGGACCATTACGGGAGTTACAAGTAATTCATTATATTCTAAGTGGTTAAAACAAGCAATTATCGTACCTGCTCAATGTCCGCTGTGCTATGAATATCTTGTTATTGTTTTCATTGTGATGTATGACTGCTGCTTTCAAAAGATGAGCAGCTCGTGCGGTAAAAATGTACCAGAAGTTGCAGTTTGTTTGATGAATATATCTGGAGATACTTGGTAGTTCTTATTCCTCTCACGGATCCACACACATTTCTTATGTACTTTGTTATTACTGGTAGAGACTTTAAGACCCGCGGTGTGGAACTGTTTATTACAATCGCCTTTCTTACGACCACCCTGAGGATATTCTGTAAAATAACTGTTTGCTCTTGTAACTGCTAAACGTGCAGAGTAAAGTTAAAAATTCGTTCAAGGTCAAATTACGACGAATAAAATGCAGTTTCCGTGTCTATGAACAACCGTGTTGCCTTTTAGTCACGTGTATTAAAGCGCCCAACACGTGGATATATCTCGTTGGCCGACCGAGAGAGGTAGAACTATCCTGAATTTATACCAGACCGTCACCTGTCTTCACACAATTCAAACAAGGGCTACATAGCCGAGGTGTTAAAAATGTCCTCGATTCTCCTGGAAGTTCGTGGGTTTGGGAAATGTGAGAAAAGAGATTTCAACTTCTGGAGCGACACATGGCCCAGAGGTACACTCAGCCTGCTCCATAAATGAGTACCAGGTTAATTCGTCAGCCCAAAGTGATTCCGTTCTTCCTCGTAGCTGTATTAAGGAATGAACCCTGTGTTTTGTTCACCTGTAGCCAAATTTCTCTCACTGGTGATAGATGACATTTATACCCGTATCTCAACGAACAGGAATCTTTTGAAAGCACTTGAATTCTCATTGAAAGAGAACTTAGATGTTATCTCGACTGAAATGAATGTACAATTGATTCAACGCATTACCCAAATGCAAAGACTCAACACTGGTGAAGTGTAAATGGCATTGTTCACTTCCTAGCGCGACAATGTTTACCTTTCCATGGAACTTCCGGTAAGTTGTACGTTCCTAGTAACGGCTAGACTTGATAACGTTACTGAGAGTTCCTCGTTTTACTGCTAGTACCGTAGTTACCAGAACGAGCTGAGTTCTCGCATCGCAGGACTCAGTTCTTGTAGTGGACACCAAAGTTCTACTGCTAGTAGTCAGTTCTTGTGGTACACAGCAAAGTTCTACTGTTAGTAGTTATCAGAACGAACTGAGTTCTGTCATCTATGTACTCAGTTCCTGAGGTGGACACCAAAGTTCTACTGCTAGTAGTCAGTTCTTGTGGTACACAGCAAAGTTCTACTGTTAGTAGTTATCAGAAAGAACTGAGTTCTCTCATCTCTAGAGTCAGTTCCTGTGGTGGACAGCAAAGTTCTCCTGATGTAAGTCAAGCTGAGCAATTGGCACTAACTGAGTCGGTCATCTGGAAAACAGGACACGTCCACAAAGTTACATTTAACAGGAGAGACACAAAATGGAATGAACGTTGAAATTATCGAAGTTGCATATAAATAGTAAAAGCCCATTTACTCCTATAATACGGATTTCAGATTCCATCCCTGAAGGTAAGAAAAATCAAATTTTGTTTTCTTGATGCGTACAGTTTTCCAATTGACCTGAATTTGCATAGAAAATAAAAAAGGAAATTTCCATACCTGTCCTTTAATTTTGTTTTTAACTCGATTTTATTATTACAATGTCTCTTTACAGTCAACCTATAACATTCCGAAATCAGATAATTACGAAGTGATCCCAAACAAGGCACATATTGTAATTCTGACAAATAATAATTAGTAATCATGTTCATGTTCATTCCCTCTTACAGGATATTATATGGCTTGTGTGGAGATGATTTTGCTTTTTGCTTTGTAAATACATGTTTATTGTGTTTGTTTATTCATACTCCCTGCTTTGTAATTCAGTGACCATGGAATGGCTCTTCATGTTGTACATTATATTTACTTTATTGCATACGTTCGTTGTAGTAGTTATTATTATTATTATTATTATTATTATTATTATTATTATTATTATTATTATTATTATTATTATTACGCGTCTCTTAAAATGTACATAAACTAATATTCAATATAGTAAATTATGCTTATCTCTTTGAATTCATGTATTTTATTGCATATATTTATTGCTATGGCAACAAGACTTCTTTATGATGTAGATACAGAATAAAAGTATTTCTTCCCAAATAGATATGTTATACACCCCCTGTGGGTGAGGGACGCAGATGAAGAATACACCTACGCTATATCCTGCTGTTGTAAGAGGCGACTAAAAGGAGCGACCATGGTATGGTGGAGTTAGAGCCATGAAACTAATTGTGGTTAGTACCATCATGCGGGGAACTCCATGGGTCACCTCTACTTGCGAGTAGTACCGCTATGTTAGGTACACAACAGGTTTGTGTTTAGTAGCAATATCTGTTGAGTCTATGTATGGGTTTTCTAGTGCCCGTGATTAGTACCATTATGAGAAACACAACGGTTCTGGGAGTTGTCTGCGATTAGTACCACTATATCAGCGACACCGTGGGTCTGCGTTGCCTGTAATTAGTACCCACTACATGAAGAACACCACGGGAATAACGGCGCCATGATTAGTACACCTAGGGGAGAGACACCATGGGTTTGCGTTGCATATGAGTAGCGCCATAATGTGAGAAACACCATAGGTCTGCGTTACCTGTGGGAAGTAAAATACTTGTGTGTAGTACCATAATGTGTGGAACACCGTGAGTCTACGCTATTTTTGATTAGTACAGCAAGATGACAAGTACTATGATTCTACTTTACTAGCGATAGGTGTACTTAATAGGGGTCGTTGACCAGATTATTGGACCCCTTTAGACAACAAGCATCCCCGATTCAGAATTGTACTTTAGAAGCAGTCCCTTGGTCAG
The DNA here is from genome assembly GCF_040414725.1 of Anabrus simplex. NCBI lineage: Eukaryota > Metazoa > Arthropoda > Insecta > Orthoptera > Tettigoniidae > Anabrus > Anabrus simplex. Next base: position 42,126,103 of record NC_090279.1, read on the forward strand.
TAATACTGTCGTTTATAATAGTTTCTGGGTCGGATCCACCGATTGATTTAAATGCATATCCACCCATTTATTCTTTATCATCATGCTTTTTATTCTGGTCAGTGGATGATTTTGAACTTTTGAATTGTCATTACATTTCGTCTAATTTCATAACATTAGGGACTGATGACCTAGATATTAAGCCCTTTAAAACAAAAAGCATCATCAGGTTTATTATACCTGCACCAATCCGACTACAGACTAGGGAAGTATCTTTCATTACAGTACGATATGTTCTTACTTACATGTATAATTGAAGAACTGAAGATCCATATACAGGTATAAATGGTAATTTGGGAGTGAGTAAGCCCATGCGGTATTGCGCGTCACAAGAAACTGAGTGAATTGGCTCTGCAGTTCGAACACATTGATGTGAGATTGCTTTCGGGGAGTGGTGGATTCGAAACCCTCAGACGGTAGATCTGAAGTTCTTTTTGTTCCTCCGTGGTTCCCTCGCTATCACTATTGGCAAATTCTGTGGCTGTACCTTTATTAAGGCAAAGACCGCTTTCTTTCATTTAAGTCCCAGCCCTCTTTCCTATGCCATTCTTGCCTTACAACCTGTCTTCAATCAGTGTGATTTAAGCCAATATATATAAAAATCTGGAAATTGCGATTGACTCATTAGTGCCCCTGTAGATTTTCTGGGTTTCCCTAATGTGGAAAGCTTGAGATACACCAACTTGCAAGCTAAAAATATGTTTAAAATGATCCCCCGTCCCCTTCTGCTTATTGAAGAAAGAAGAAGACTAAAGTAGCATCCAGGCAAAAGGAAGGACAGATAAGCCCTTGAACTTACGGAAATTGCAATAAAATATACAAACTAGATCTCTCTCTCTTTCTCCTTCCTCCGCCCTCCCTTTGAGAATACGGTTATAATAATGCGTACACCAAAATAAAGGCAGAAAATATTTAAATTTAATTTAAGCTGGTGAAGGAGAGAATGTATGACTAGCTCGGGTTGGCGGGTTCGAGTCCGGCGGTATTTGAAGGTGCTCAAATACGCCAGTCTCATGTCCGCAGACCTACCGATACGTAAAAGAATTCTTGCGGGACGAAATTCTCGCTCCTCGGCGATTATGGAAGCCATAGAAGTAGTTAGTATTGCGCCGATCCCGCGTCCAGGCATGGACACAAGAGATCCTGACTAGCTCTAACTTCAATAAATCTGGTAACTAAGTTCAACGGGTGTGAGTTCCGTAACAGAAAAACGTCCAGGTCGATCAACGGTAGTCTCTAACTAACGCAGAAAGACGTCTCTTACTCGTATCTAGTTAGGTACCATTCTCATTAATTCTTATGGAAATCGTCGTCGCTTGTTACTACTACAGTCTTACAACTAGTCCTTATTCTAAGAACACAGAGAAAGAGTGTTTAGGTTTCACTATTCCATATTTATTCAAATATTAAATAAAATATTCAAGAAATTAGCTCAAAATTTTACTAATGAAGTAGTTCCTGTAATGTGTGACTCTTTGTCAACCTAATAATTCATCTCCGTCAACAACTTTTAAGAAATCACAGCTTTCGACTTCAACCAAAATGTATGCCTTCTCGGCATAAATTGCTTCCTTTCTTAAAACTCACTCATCCCCGAAATCATCAATTATTAGTATAAGTTACATGTAACATCTGGGAAGATTCTGAAAAAAAACTACCTTTTCCTTCTCTTTCAATTCACCTACCGAGTTGGGTGATGAATAAATAAATTAAATTGAACACAGCTAATGGTATTTACAAGTGCCTTCTTGGCAAGAAAATAAATATTAAAATTAAATACATTAAGAATATAGGATGCATCCACAGAAAAGAAAATAAAAAATCCTATTAACTATTATTTACAGTTTTGCTAGTGGTATTCCTTTGAGAAATAAAGAATCGCAAATGGAATTTCTGAGCTAATGTTCAGTCAAGAAATGGAGTTCCAGTTGTTTAAGTCAATTATTCTTGGAAATCATTAGATTCTGGTAATTAACACCTGATATTTATTCTAAAACTGTCACATTACTTAAATTTTCACTGACTGATTGTCTGTCTGCAGTTTTAAGATTATCAATAAGGCTATTATAAAGCTCTTCTTGCATCGTTTTGACAAGTACACACGTATATGTTTTACGTCTTAAACATTCATTTCTGCCTACTTAGTTGCTTCTTAGACACTCATATTTCCTTGTGTTACACATCATGAGCTAAGCTACGTCCATTGTAAGCCGTAATCATCCAATAAGTAACATTTTCGCAAGATTTGATTTATGAACTTAAGGTAATATGACCTTATCTTATTGACATTAGACTACGTGCGTACGAAGTAGCAAGAAACGTCACCACACTGGTTATACAGAGTTATAATAACACATACTACCAATGGAAATCTATTTGATCGTATGACACTACCTCCAACTAAAAGAAAAATGATTCTCCTTTGAAAATCTAGGTCACCAGTGATCGGCCTATAGGTTGAAATTTTTACCGAAATGTAATTATATTCAGTGAGAGTTTTCAAGATCATCCTAAGTAAATCAGTGAAGGCTCAAATCTTATCCAGAGTACATATATGCTTATCTAGGTAACCAAATATGGATAAAAGAAAACATTGCAGTACACGTCTTGAGATCATATCCTGAGCTAGGTAAAATGCATAGGCTTCAGAATCATTGCGTGGAATTGGCGAGAAATCAGTGACCTTCTCAATTACAACATTTGAAGTCACGAGATCTTACTTCGTACAACTATGACTACCTCTCTCGAAGAAACAATAACTACAACCATCATACATCATCAACAACTCTATATCATATCCATGACGCGTCAATTATTACACATATTTCATATGTGTAAATCATTACCTTTACTTGCACATCAACGTGCCGTGACATTCCTAAAATGCCTACTTTATTTACTACAGTCATAGTGCCAAATTTAACGTAAACTTGGAGTAGTCTACTGCCATTCCTTCATAAAACACATCCTATGCATGATCTCGAACAAATTGACGTTGCTTAAGTTTTGGGACACGCAGATATTAATGCCAACTTCACTCTTTACACATCACTGATAATAATAATAATTCTAGCTATCTCTCCTCACATATCTCTGGAAAACATTACGATCGGGACATCACTTGGTGACCACGCCTACAAATGGAATTGACGTTTCATACGGATGAGTACCTACTTCCAATCAATTCAGCTAGATGTTTATCTACGCACTGTGTTCGCATAAATAAATATTAACAAGCAATAAAAGAAATGATATATTCTTACTTACGAAAACGACTTGGATAATGGACTTAGCTTTGCTCAAGATGGTCTCGGCGCTTCCTCCTCTCCGGTCATCTGAGACTAGGATCTCATCATTTGGTTCCTCCACAAGTGGTCGGGTACATCGTAGCTTCTCAACATCGATCACTGGTCATCCGGGATAGCCAACATCGTCTCGCCTCGTCAGGATCCAAGCAGCATCGCCTTGCTTCCTTACAGACCCATGGTGAAGACTCGTGCGTATGGAACAGAACAATGATAGAACATTTGACTCATTGCTGACATCTTCCAATTAATATAGCTCCGGCGTTGCTCAGATTGCATAGGTTTTATTGGGGTACAGTTGATCCAATAAATAATTCAAAATTGTCTAAGACAGATGTTCGGTATCTTCTGATTTGAAAGTAAATTTCTTTCCGCCGCCTTTTATCAGCCTAAATGCATTCAATCACTGGTCCGTAGGTGTCTTTCAATGTTAAACGGTATCGGGAAAAATTTCACCGAGGGCTTGCGTCACTGCGTGACGTAGTTCCACTGTAGTATATCTTATCTCTTCTTTTTCACGTATTAAATCTCCCGCGCGGCGTTTAAATCTTGATCTCCGCAAATTAGTGTGTAGTCGGGAATTAATCTTCGTTTCCAATCCCTAGTATACAGCTCCGATGGATAATTCCTTTTAAATGAGTTTTACGTCTTCTTAACACATCGAAGTCAGATTAGATAATAAATGATGAGCATTTTCTTTCTTGAATAATGGTTTCAAATAATGTCCATCTGTCATTTTTTTCTGCGCCTTCTATACGCGGATATTACCGTAACTGACCGACGAAAAGACTTATGATTCGGCCCGTACTGACGTTAAATGTATTTTATTTGGCATTTTGACCGCAGAGACTCCATCTTTGTTACTATAGCTCTCATAAAGAACTGTGAAACGGCACATTAACTTCCCCTACGTTGAAAGAAATATATGGCTTGCTATATATTTATTATATTCGTCTTCCTTCTTATAATGGGACTTTTCACTGTTCTTTAGGAGTTCTCCTTTGCATTATTACTCCTTTCTTCGGAACAATCTGTTTATTCATGATGTAAGTGGCTTCAACCTGTACTTCTTTGACTCGTCATCACCTGAGATGGTTTTCCCCTTCTCTATTCTTTGAAATATAACTTGATGTTTGCACTGTTATGTACTCCTTTACTGTTTCCATTTAAGTCGTGAATTTCGTATGCATTATTTCTGAATGAACGGTTAATCCTAAATGGTCCTTCGAATAGATGCAGGAATTTCGCAAAGATTTTGTTCGTTACACTGGAAATTGCGGGTTTCTTTATTAATACAAGATCGCCTTTCTTCAACTCAGGTTTGAATTTCTTATGCTGTACTCTCCTTAACCTTCTCTGTGCTTGTCTGTACAGTCTCTCTCGAACCAGTTTGTTAATTTCGTTGATATCTAAGTCAGGTTCAGCAGGTAGGTGAACAATTGTGTCCCAAGGTCTTTCAGGTTTAATACTATGATGAATAAATTTAGGTATCTGTCCGCTGGATTCATGTATTGTGTTATTCATGCTGTCTTCTATTATTCCAATTACCTCTAACCACTTCCAGTGTTGGTTTGTACAATAGATTCGACAGAACTTCGCTATTTCTTTCATGCATCTTTCAACAGGATTGGACGCTGGATGTCTCACCGAGCAAAGAATGTGTTTAATTCCTAACTCTTCCATGGTTTCTCTGAATTGAAGCGACGTAAATTGAGTCCCTCTGTCTGACAGTAATTTCTCAGGCTTCCCCATACTAGGTAAGGTGTTTTTGATTAAACGTTGTAATACCTGCTTTGTATTGGCGCGTTGAATTGGTTGTAACGACACATATTTAGAGAACACATCCATCACTACGACTATGTACTTATGTCCCTTTCTGGCAGTTGGAAGTCTGCCGAAGATATCTATAGCATATAATTCTCGAGCTTTATGAGGTAGTATAGCTCTGGGCTCGTGTCTTACTGTACCACTGCCATGTTTGACCTTTTGGCATATGTCGCATGTTCTCACGGTATTCCTCACAGTTCTTCGAATACCTTTCCAAGTAAATTTCTCGAGTATGACTTGTGTTACCTTTTCCACGCCACCGTGACCTGTAATTCTGTGTATGTGCCAGATTACTTCCTTGTATAACACCGAAGGTAGTACTATACGTATCCTCTTATGACCTTTACCTGATCTAGCCATTAGTATTCCTTGCTCTAAGCTGTAGATTTTCGCAATCTTCGACCTTGTTTCACTTTCACAGTTTCCATCTTCCAATTTATCTATAATTTGTTTCAGCCTTTCGTCTTGACGCTGCAAGTGTACTAGGTTCTGTAGTTTCTCTAATGTTTCTTCATCTTCCGGGACCAATTCTATTTTATGAATTACTTCCTCTTTCTCCACCGGGTTACGACTTAAGGCGTCAGCAAGGATGTTTTTCTTTCCCTTACAATACTCGATTTTTATCTGGAACTGCTGCGTGAACAACATCCATCTTGTTATCCGCTCATTAGTCATTGCAGCTTTCAATCCAAATGTTAATGCCTTATGGTCTGATCTGACCGTTATTGGGTATCCGTAAATAGTTTTTCTCCATTGCTGTAAGGCGTAAATGATTGCTAATAGCTCCTGTTCTGTCGTAGTATAGTTAACCTCGTGGCTCCTTAATTTTCGGCTAGTGAATGCTAGATATATCCTTTTGGGAGGTGTTCCTTCTTCTTATTGGTACAAACAAGCTCCGATGCCAACATTAGATGCGTCTGACTGTATTATAAATTCTTTTTCATAGTTAGGATAGCCTAATTTGATGCTTTTTGTTAACAAGGTCTTTAATTCTTGGAATGCTCTTTCTGCCTTTTCATCCCATTTCCACCTGTTGTTGATCTTTAACAAATCCTGTAAAGGTGCGGCGGTCTGGGTATATCCTTGACAATGGTTAGAGAAAAACTGCGCCATACCAAGAAATTGTCTGACGTGCTTTATACGCTTCGGTCGGGGAAAATCGCATATGGCTTGGATCTTAACTGGGTTAGGCCGTACTCCTGTACCGTCTATCATGTGACCGACGAATAGGACCTCTTCTTGACAGAATTTTGATTTTGAAAGGTTGATCTTAAATCCAGTGGCTCTTAGGTTTCGAAACAACTTCTCAAGCTTGTCACAATGTTCCGTAAATGTTTTAGTTGCCAGAATTAGATCGTCCACATAGTAAGTTAAAAACTCCTTTACTACCGGCGTTAAATTTCTGTCTAATGCTCTCACCAAAACAGCACAACTATTTCTTAAACCGAATGGGAGACGGCAATAGATATATGTCTGATTATCAAACATAAATCCGGTTAACAATCGGGATTTTTCCTCCAGAACGATGTGATGATATGAGGATGTAAAATCCATGGTTGAAAAATACCTCATGTCACGGAATTTCTGAATAATATCCTTTATTTTTGGAGTTTGATTATACTCTGGAATCAATCGACCGTTCAAAAAACGCGCGTCAAGGCACAAACGGAGTTTCCCGTTGCTTTTCACCACAATTACCAAGGGATTCAGATACGGACTTGATGTCTTCATTATAATACCATCGTCTTCCATTTCCTTTATGATCTTCTTCACTTCTGGGAAGTGTTTCTCCGGAATTCCATAGAGCTTGCCTTTATAGGGCGTCCAATCGTTCACTATTAATTTATATTTAAAATTTGGAATCTGTCCTGGTTTATTCTTAAATAAATCCGAGTATTCCTGTAAGATTCCATGAAGTTTTGATTTTTCGGTCGAGGAAATCTTAGCATTCGCCACTGCTTCTGCAATGTTCGGCATGTCTTCTTCCTCCATGGCCATTACTTTTTCTATGCTTGCAACAATGTTTTCATCTGCCAAAGATATCTCTCCTTCCTCTAATTGAAAGTTCGGATGCTCTTCCGATGGTACGTTTTCTCCTTCCGATACCTCCTTGTTATCTATGATCATAATGTCGTCATTGATCTTAATCCGTTCTTGGCTTTCTCTGGTGTGTTCGTCAGATATAGGGAACCTTATTTCTTGTTTCTTCATATCGATCGTCATTCCAGTTACCGTCATGAAGTCTATTCCTAGTATAATATTATATTTAATCTTGTTCATGACTATGAATGGATGCTCAAAGTGCCTGTTTCCAATATTTATTTCCAAATATGTTTGTATATTGCATTCCACTGTTTTATCCGGAATTATACCTCTTATTTTAATTTTCGAAACTGGGATGGTTAATAATTTCATTCTTCTACTCATATCTTGGAATAATTCCTTCGAAAGCACACTGATGCTAGCCCCAGAATCAACTAAGCAACGTACTTTCAGCTCTCCAACTCTTGCTACGATAATAGGCAATTCATACTTTCTTTTCATGTGATGTACTGTCAAATCCTTTATCAGTTCTTCCGAATCGATTTCCCATGAATCAACCTGCGTTATGAAATAACTGTGAATTTTGGAATCCCATGCGTTCTTTATATTCTCAACCTCACCTTCTAATTCAAAATCGGCGTTTTTTTTTTGCTTGTTATCTTTTCATTTTCTCTTCTACATTCGAATTCTCTCGCGTTTGGATCGAGGTTTTATTCTTCCTGTTTCCTCTTTTTGTATCTCTGCAACTCAAGACTCTCCGCTCCCTCTACATCAGCGTTGACGTCCTGTTCTCTAATTGCTTTCTCCCACTTGCTCTTCTCGTTTCGGTCTTCATTTACATCGCGTGTAGGTCTCCGATTATAAGTTTCCCTTCCTTGGTTGTCTCTCATATTTCTTCTTCCGTAACCATATCTTCCTCTGAAATTATTTCTTCCTCTGTTTTCTCTGTACGGGTTCCTGTATCGCATGTTGGGTCTATACGCTTTATTTCCCCTATATGCTTCTTGGTTGTAGGACCCTTTTCTGCAATAGCATTTTTCTTCATCTCTCCTTCCATTCTCCTGGTTTCCCCATTGTCTCTTCCTGTTCATTTTTCCTCTTTCTTCAGGGGTATTTCCATCGATGTTTTCTTGTGTGAGCACATTAACCGTTTCTTCACCGTAAGCATTCCTAATCATTCTTTGAGGATGTGGTGCTGTAGTCATATCGATCTGTCTAAGTGTCGTTTCCATTTGCACTGCCGTAGTTGGGTTAGCAGTAGCCAGCAGCCTTTGTATATCTGACGGAAATTGTCGTTGTATCGTCTTGATCGCTTCAAGCTCACTGGGTGGCGAATCAAGGTCTTGAAAACGGTGAAACTGGTAGGCGAAGTAATCACTTAACCCTGTTTGACCGTTCGTAGCATACTTACGAGAGTACAACTCTAGGCGTAAATTCTGCTGCATTTCCGGACTCCAAAATTTCTGTAAGAACGCCGTTTTAAAGTCACTATACTCATGGAAAGTATATTTAAATGCTTGGAACCATAAGCTTGGATTAGCACCTAAATGCTTTTCCACTATTTTCAATTTCTTCTCCTCAGCGATGCCATGTTCCTTGAAGTAATCCTCCATTTCCCTAAGGAAACGTTTGGGCGAAATACTGGTGGAATTATTAAAGTGCTTCGGTCTATCATCGAAGGTTTTTATGACATTAATAATCGTAGGATAACCACTGTTTCCATTATCCACATTTGTTTCCCCCATACTGTGGTTAGAACGTGTGACTGGTATGGGTGTCACTTCTCTTTCATTTATTTGAAACTCAACTCCTCTGTTCCGCTCGCTACTAGACATCATAACAGTCTTTCCTGCTCCTTCCTCCCGAATTTCTTGTAACTGAGCTTGCATTTGTCTAAGCCCTTCTTCAGATTTCGATATTCTTTGGTTTAATTCATCCTTATGTTGTTCTATTTCGTCTCTTATCTCCGTTATTCTGCTTCCAATTTGGTTTGCAGCCTGGTCGTACTTCTTTTCCAGACTTGTACTCGTGGTTAGCACGTCCTCACCTAGTTTTCCTATACTTTCCTCACATAATCTCCACTTTTCTTGGGAATCTAGGCTTAACTTTTCCATATTATCTGATAAATCCTTTATTACATTCTCCTTTAAAGACTGGAGATAGTTACTGTTCCCTGTCATTTCTTTTCTAATTTCGTTTATTTCTTCTCGTATCTCTCGGTTCTTCTCCTCCATACTTCCACTAATTTCAGCTTTCCATTCATCTATATTGTTCTTGATCTCCTCCATCATTATCTTCTGTCTCTCTTCTTGTTCCCTAGTCACCTCTTCCATCTTCTCCTGGTATTTATTCATTTCTTCTTTCTGTTCTTGATGACCTCTCCTTATTTCCTCCATCATCTCTTTATGTTTCTCTTCCATAAATCTTTGGTATCGTTCCTCTTGTTCTTGCTTCTCTCTCTTCCTCTCTTCTTCCTGTTCTTCTCCTTCTCCTCTCGTTCTTGTCTCTCTTTCTTAGATTCTTCATCCCGTTTATCCATCCTTTCCATGATCTCCTTTAACCTTTCCTCTTGCTTTTTCATTTCTTCCTGCCTCTCTTTCTTAGCTTCCTCGTTGCGTCTTCTAGCTTCTTCCTTCCGTTTTTCATCACGCATTCTAGCTTCTTCATCACGCTTTCTAGCTTCTTCATCGCGCTTTCTATTCTCTTCCAATCTCTCCTTTCTTGCTTCTTCATCGCGCTTTCTATTCTCCTCCAATCTCTCCTTTCTAGCTTCTTCCATCATTTCTTTTATAGCCTGCAACCATCCCTGATGCTCTTCTTTCTGTTTTCTTTCTTTCTCTTCCTGTTCTTTTCGATACTGTTCTTGTTCTTCTCGTTGTTCCCTTTGATACTCCTCAAATTGAGCTTTCAAATGGCTTAACGTCGTCATATGGATATTCAATTAGTATTCTAAATTCTAAAAATCCTAATAAACTCTATGGTTTCCCTAAATTCTCCACAACTTAACTCCTCCAGCAATGTCTCTCCCACTACTCCAATCAACAATATATATATTCAGCAAATAAACAGGCAGGCTTCACTACTTGGATCTGATTCAGCTCACGATGTTGACCCAATCACACTAGGAAATATGAGGTACTTGTTCGTGTACTTATGACTCCAATTCTTAACTGAAAATAACTCAAATAACCTCTTATAATCTATCTCTTATATCTAAGTTACATCTAAATAAATTGACATATAAGCGGTAATCTATCCTTCTTTCCTAGTTCTGACTGCTACCAGCTATTTTCTGTTATCCTCTTCAGAGCAATCATCCATTTCTTCTTCTCCTATCCCATTATCTATACTGGGTATCTACTCGTTCTCACAGTCTAATATCTTGCTGTGTCCACTTCGATCCCATAAGATAATAACGCATAACAGTCCAGTAAAGAAATTACCGTACGACATCTCCATCTCCATGCAATCATCTTGCTGATACCATCAATAATTCCTCATCCATTAATTTCTAAAATATCTCCTTCATCTTACCCACTTCTTTTGAGTAAATTCTCCCATTTTACTCCAATATTGCACCAAAGATCCGTCATTCGACTATCATCTCTGTCATCTTCTTAACAGGTTTCCCGATGTTTTCCTCATTCTTACTGCTACATATGGGAATCAACCTCTTCACAGTTCCGTGTCGTATTCTTTCTCTTGAATTCCCACGACGACTTTCTCTTGAATTTCCACACACATGAGTATCCCAAAAAAAATTCTATTTGGTTTGCAACCAACAGTTCCCGTGGCGTTTTTCTCCATTCGCATCACGTTGAGGCGCCATTTTCTATTTGGCGACCAACGGCTCTTGACCACGGCGTCTTTCTCAAATTGCCACACGTATGGGCGACATTTTCTACTTCCGCCGATCCCGCGTCCAGGCATGGACACAAGAGATCCTGACTAGCTCTAACTTCAATAAATCTGGTAACTAAGTTCAACGGGTGTGAGTTCCGTAACAGAAAAACGTCCAGGTCGATCAACGGTAGTCTCTAACTAACGCAGAAAGACGTCTCTTACTCGTATCTAGTTAGGTACCATTCTCATTAATTCTTATGGAAATCGTCGTCGCTTGTTACTACTACAGTCTTACAACTAGTCCTTATTCTAAGAACACAGAGAAAGAGTGTTTAGGTTTCACTATTCCATATTTATTCAAATATTAAATAAAATATTCAAGAAATTAGCTCAAAATTTTACTAATGAAGTAGTTCCTGTAATGTGTGACTCTTTGTCAACCTAATAATTCATCTCCGTCAACAACTTTTAAGAAATCACAGCTTTCGACTTCAACCAAAATGAATGCCTTCTCGGCATAAATTGCTTCCTTTCTTAAAACTCACTCATCCCCGAAATCATCAATTATTAGTATAAGTTACATGTAACATCTGGGAAGATTCTGAAAAAAAAAACTACCTTTTCCTTCTCTTTCAATTCACCTACCGAGTTGGGTGATGAATAAATAAATTAAATTGAACACAGCTAATGGTATTTACAAGTGCCTTCTTGGCAAGAAAATAAACATTAAAATTAAATACATTAAGAATATAGGATGCATCCACAGAAAAGAAAATAAAAAATCCTATTAACTATTATTTACAGTTTTGCTAGTGGTATTCCTTTGAGAAATAAAGAATCGCAAATGGAATTTCTGAGCTAATGTTCAGTCAAGAAATGGAGTTCCAGTTGTTTAAGTCAATTATTCTTGGAAATCGCATTAGATTCTGGTAATTAACACCTGATATTTATTCTAAAACTGTCACATTACTTAAATTTTCACTGACTGATTGTCTGTCTGCAGTTTTAAGATTATCAATAAGGCTATTATAAAGCTCTTCTTGCATCGTTTTGACAAGTACACACGTATATGTTTTACGTCTTAAACATTCATTTCTGCCTACTTAGTTGCTTCTTAGACACTCATATTTCCTTGTGTTACACATCATGAGCTAAGCTACGTCCATTGTAAGCCGTAATCATCCAATAAGTAACATTTTCGCAAGATTTGATTTATGAACTTAAGGTAATATGACCTTATCTTATTGACATTAGACTACGTGCGTACGAAGTAGCAAGAAACGTCACCACACTGGTTATACAGAGTTATAATAACACATACTACCAATGGAAATCTATTTGATCGTATGACACTACCTCCAACTAAAAGAAAAATGATTCTCCTTTGAAAATCTAGGTCACCAGTGATCGGCCTATAGGTTGAAATTTTTACCGAAATGTAATTATATTCAGTGAGAGTTTTCAAGATCATCCTAAGTAAATCAGTGAAGGCTCAAATCTTATCCAGAGTACATATATGCTTATCTAGGTAACCAAATATGGATAAAAGAAAACATTGCAGTACACGTCTTGAGATCATATCCTGAGCTAGGTAAAATGCATAGGCTTCAGAATCATTGCGTGGAATTGGCGAGAAATCAGTGACCTTCTCAATTACAACATTTGAAGTCACGAGATCTTACTTCGTACAACTATGACTACCTCTCTCGAAGAAACAATAACTACAACCATCATACATCATCAACAACTCTATATCATATCCATGACGCGTCAATTATTACACATATTTCATATAAAGCCACACCATCACTTCATCGTGTAAATCATTACCTTTACTTGCACATCAACGTGCCGTGACATTCCTAAAATGCCTACTTTATTTACTACAGTCATAGTGCCAAATTTAACGTAAACTTGGAGTAGTCTACTGCCATTCCTTCATAAAACACATCCTATGCATGATCTCGAACAAATTGACGTTGCTTAAGTTTTGGGACACGCAGATATTAATGCCAACTTCACTCTTTACACATCACTGATAATAATAATAATTCTAGCTATCTCTCCTCACATATCTCTGGAAAACATTACGATCGGGACATCACTTGGTGACCACGCCTACAAATGGAATTGACGTTTCATACGGATGAGTACCTACTTCCAATCAATTCAGCTAGATGTTTATCTACGCACTGTGTTCGCATAAATAAATATTAACAAGCAATAAAAGAAATGATATATTCTTACTTACGAAAACGACTTGGATAATGGACTTAGCTTTGCTCAAGATGGTCTCGGCGCTTCCTCCTCTCCGGTCATCTGAGACTAGGATCTCATCATTTGGTTCCTCCACAAGTGGTCGGGTACATCGTAGCTTCTCAACATCGATCACTGGTCATCCGGGATAGCCAACATCGTCTCGCCTCGTCAGGATCCAAGCAGCATCGCCTTGCTTCCTTACAGACCCATGGTGAAGACTCGTGCGTATGGAACAGAACAATGATAGAACATTTGACTCATTGCTGACATCTTCCAATTAATATAGCTCTGGCGTTGCTCAGATTGCATAGGTTTTATTGGGGTACAGTTGATCCAATAAATAATTCAAATTTGTCTAAGACAGATGTTCGGTATCTTCTGATTTGAAAGTAAATTTCTTTCCGTCGTCTTTTATCAGCCTAAATGCATTCAATCACTGGTCCGTAGGTGTCTTTCAATGTTAAACGGTATCGGGAAAAATTTCACCGAGGGCTTGCGTCACTGCGTGACGTAGTTCCACTGTAGTATATCTTATCTCTTCTTTTTCACATATTAAATCTCCCGCGCGGCGTTTAAATCTTGATCTCCGCAAATTAGTGTGTAGTCGGGAATTAATCTTCGTTTCCAATCCCTAGTATACAGCTCCGATGGATAATTCCTTTTAAATGAGTTTTACGTCTTCTTAACACATCGAAGTCAGATTAGATAATAAATGATGAGCATTTTTTTCTTGAATAATGGTTTCAAATAATGTCCATCTGTCATTTTTTTCTGCGCCTTCTATACGCGGATATTACCGTAACTGACCGACGAAAAGACTTATGATTCGGCCCGTACTGACGTTAAATGTATTTTATTTGGCATTTTGACCGCAGAGACTCCATCTTTGTTACTATAGCTCTCATAAAGAACTGTGAAACGGCACAGTATAAATAATAACATTATTATTCTATATTCAGCAGTGAGCTTGAAAGCGACCTAATTTCTGTTCACATAGCTGAGCGCATTAGTTCTCCTCTATGTTTCCTGGATAAGCTTGAAGTTATAACCAGATATAATCAAACTGATAATATGTTCAATAATCTCTCTCCTTTACTTGTATTTGAAGGGAGAAAGAAACTGAAAAAGTCGAAAGGAAAGCAGCTTGAATTGTTCTTCGTGATATCCGGCAAAAGAATAGCGTTACAAAAATGTTGCGAAGTTTGGGCTGGGAAGACATGGAATAAAGGAGACGAGCTCCTCGACTAAGTGGTATGTTCCGAGCTGTCAGTGGGGAGATGGCGTGGAGTGACATCAATAGACAAATAAGTTTGAGTGGTGTCTCTAAAAGTAGGAAAGATTAAAATATGGAGATAAGGCTGGAATTCAAGACGACAAATTGGAGCAAATTTTCACTTATAGATAGGGGAGTCAGGGATTGGAATAACTTACCAAGGGAGATGTTCAATATATTTCCAATTGCTTAATAATCATATAAGAAAAGCAAGGAGAACAACAGGTAGGGAATTTGCCACCTGGGCGACTGCCTTAATGTAGATCAGTAGTGATTGATTGATTGATTGATTGATTGATTGATTGATTGTTTGATTGATTGATTGATTGATTGATTGATTGATTGATTGATTGATTGATTGATTGATTGATTGATTGATTGATTGATTGATTGATTGATTGATTGATTGATTGATTGATTGATTGATTGATTGATTGATTGATTGATTGATTGATTGATTGATTGATTGATTGATTGATTGATTGATTGATTGATTGATTGACGTACGCGCAAAAGAAAGCAAAGATACTGAGTAATTTCTGGAACTTTCGAAATTCACACTGCAAAGATTTATTAAATCGTATAAGATACCCCTCTTTTCAAGGATATGGTTATTGTAATGCGTCTCAAATTAAAGGCAGAAATATGTAACATTAATTTGAGTGAGAAAGTGGGTTTATTTTCTTAATTCCTCATCGAGCATGGGAACGGGGTTAATTATTAATATCTTGATTTATTTCATCATAAATTGTATCATTTACTGCTGTAAGAGAACGTTCATTATGGATGTATATATTGAGGATAGTTTGATATTGTTATGTCTGGTGATTTTAATATATAACTAGTCATGTTGGCAGGAACGATGCGCCTTAAGAAAAGAGAACAGGGTGGTGTTATATACCTTTTAGTGTAGGGCCTAAATTGGCGATTACTATAACTAGTGTGCTTTGCTGCGTCCTCACCCATATCTGCATCTGAAGGCTCATTACCTGAGGGTACTACGTCACATAACCAAGAAGGAAGACCATCTTCGGCCTCAAAGGTGCCTCCTATACTCCAGGCTTCGTGCCCTTCTTCAAAATTGAGATATCGCACTAGTCACGGCCCTTTTAGATTCAGGAAGTATTGTGTCCACCATTTCGGTAGAATGGTATTACAACCTGAAGTACTGATGTAAATATCCTGAATATGTTTCTTCTTCTATAAAATGTGTTTCGGCTAACTCTATGTCAGTCATTTCCCGGCGTGTTTTCGGAAAATCTAGGTGTGACTGACTTAACTGAATACAAAATTGAGGTTACGGATTCGAACCCCGTAATATTCCCCCCCCCCCTACAGGTTATCTCCGCCGAGAATGAAGGCCCTCAATGACATCATCGACCGAATGCTGAGGGATGGTATCATTCGAGCCTCCAAGTCGGCCAATTCTTAACCCTTTTTTCTGGTGTCGAAACCTCAAGATGGCTTCAGGTCGGTAACTGATTATTGGGCGTTAAATCGCAAGATTATTCTACAACCAGTACCCCTTCCCGACTTGCATTCATGTTTCTCTTAGTTTCGGGAGTCTTTCTTCACCATCTTGGATCTCAACCAAGTCTGTAATGAGATACGTCTGGTGGAAGAATCAAAACATCGGACTACCTTGGCTACAGAATGGAATCTGTATGAATACAACCGCGTGCCTTTCGGCCTCCCCACGGGCACGGCTTTTCTTACTAGGCTGCTATATTAAATTTTAATATCTGTACCATTATCTAGATGATGTTGTTAATTTTATTGAAACCTTTGAAGAACACTTTGCTCATCTAGATGAAGCTCTAAAACGCCTTCGTAAAACTGGATTGACGGTCAAGTTGTAAAAGGTATCTTTTGATTAACCATCTATGTCCTACTTTGGCATATAGTTTCACCTGATGGAGTTTCAGTCGATCATTTCAGAACGCATGCAATCCGTAACTGCAGGCCTGGCAAGGATGCTAAGGGGTTTGCTAGATTTCTGTAGGAATAGCTCTGTGAAACGCCCCGGTCTTGGCTATGCCAGATTTCTCCAAGGAGTTAATTGTACACACAGACGCCTCTCCATCCGCGGTCACAGCGGTTCTTCTTCAGTAATCTGAACTGGAATGGCGGCCAATCGCCCATGCGTCCAGAACCTTGTCACCCCAAGATGCCAAGCGCTCTACGTACGAGTTAGAAGAACTGGCCGTCCCATTCCCCTTAGAAATATTCCGTCTTTACCTTGAGAATGTTCAACTTCAATATGAGACTGACAATCATTCTCTGAGGTGGGTTCTTGCTAGGCCGCATCTTACCGGGAGAATCGGATATGAGCGTTTCAGTTTGACGTGCGAGACATTCGGTGATCTGAAGATATTGTCTCAGATGGATTAAGCCGAATGTTTCCCGGCGATTCTGATGTTGTTTACTCGAAGAAAAGCCCTTTGCGTTTTATTTCAACACCTCCTATTATAGGTGCCATTCTAACTGACGCCCCTTTGATATTTCATGATATAGCGAAATACCAACCTGAAGACCAGTGCTGGCTCCTATTACGGAAACCCTTCTTTCTGGGGAACATGTTGTCTATTATGTTTTGATGAATGGGGTTCTGTGTTGCCCTTCAAGGCAAGATCAGAAGATGCAAATTGTTGTTCCAGCTGTTCTACCGCCTATTATTTTCAAGTATTACCATGAGGCCCCATTAGATGGACATCTAGGCGTCTTCAAAATTAGAGAAAAGATAAGGGATATGTTTATCTGGAGGAGTATGGATGGCGAGATTAGGGAACTGGTTAAAGGATGTAAGTCTTGTTTAATTAGCGATTGTACATCGATTACATCGGACCCTTCCCTCAGTCTAAAGGGAATGAGAATAAATTCATTCTTGTGTGCGTAGATGGTTTCAGAGGATTCTCATTGCTGTTTGCGACTAGGATTGACACTGATCAGTCCACTGTTCCTTGTCTAAACACTATTTTTCCATCTTTTGGACTCTGTCAATATATTGTTTCTGATAACGCTAATGAGTTCCCCTCAAATTATTTCGTAAGTTCTGTTACGATCTTTCTATTCACATGTCACGACGTCTGCGTACCACCCACAGCCATCTCTAGCTCAGCGGGTTATTCATAATCCCCGAACTGTCGTTACTGATTTCCACCACGATTACCATTCTCGTTAGGACACTTCCTTACACTGGTTATCATAAGCCTTTAACTGGGCCGTTCATGAGTCCCACGAGTTTTCTCCACTTTCTCTTATGTCAAGTTTGCCCCAAATATGCCATTGTCAAATTTTTAGTCGATCAATGAGCTATTGCCAAAGTCAGTAGATCCAGATAATATCCGGGAATTATTGAGAAAAGCTAGAAAAAACCTTAAGGCCTCTCATAAGAGAGTAAAAATTGGATATGACCGTGGACAAAGACCAACCAATTTAGAAAATTGGAGATCAGGTTAAGGTTAAAACTGTAGATCCCGCGGTAAAACTCGCCCCAAGATTTCATGGAACTTGCATTATACTTGGTTTTCCTTACTCCTGTCACCCTTTTGGTGAGTAACCCGAGAAACGAAAGAATTGTAGGGGTCCACCTGTCTCAAGTAAAACCTGTGTGAAGGCCTTCGCTTTCTCATTAGAGTATATGCCTCCAAGTGATGATGTTACAGATTTAATTATATTTCTTCCCTTAGTATCTTATTAGTTTAAGTTTTATACAAACAAGTTAGAATTAGGAGGCCTTCTGCCCCTGAGGGTTGTAAAATAATCTATGTATTTAAGTTATATCCTAAGTTAAATTTATTATGTTTTGTTTAAATACTTTTTTTGAAAATCTTCCCTTCAATATTATTTCATTACCATTCTGCCCTTAAGGACCGTGCCTCCAAACGTGTGTCAGAAAATTCGTACACTCGTCTTCCAAAGTCGCCAACCTTACCTGCGCAACACGTTACAATGTCTGTGAGTTACTGTTGCCCCAAAGTTCAGTTTTACTGTGCCCAACATTCACCTGAGGCCACATCGTGTCAACCTGCGAGAGATGCCGGCGCGGGGTATGGGCCCGCCTTGTTCCGAGACCCCCGTCTAAACTGCCTTCTTTGGGACTATCATCCTTGGGAAATCTTTTTAAGCTGGATTCCAAAAGCCCACTCTATCCTTGGCCCCAACAATGCTATTTGGTACTTTGTGACCATCGCCTTGGTTGATCTCCACGGTATACGGGAAAATGTTACCTCAAGATACCTTGGGAGTCCGGGCGGCCCCATCCAGTCATCGTCAGTGGCAGCCGCTCTTGCCATCGACTCTGGGCGCAACAGTCCGAAGTTCTATTACCTCCCAAACACTATCTGAACTACCCTACTTAAACAAACATCCAAGAAAGGACTCTCTATCAAGTGATTTTTTCTAAAAAATTATGCATGGCAAGATTCAAGATTTCAAGGCTGCTCATACCGTGGTAAGAGCTTAGGGGGTGGCGGTCTGTACTGAGGGTGCACCTCCCCCGTCCGGTCGAACGGCGTGCCTTCTATTAGGCCGTCTATGAAATTGTACTTGACATAATATTATGCAAGGCACTCGGATTTTCAACTGTCAGATGCCGCTACCATCGGCCAAATTTCCCCCTCTGGCGGGATTAAGGACAATTAATTCTTAAGAGAAAGCTAGATTTTAGAGGTGGCTTATTTTAGTTTTGAAAATTATTTTGTTCTTGTGGCAAGGTTTTCAACACATCTGCCTCCCCCCTCAATCTCTTGCATCTATCAAACAATTCGAAGTTTTGTGAATATTTTCTCCAGCCAAATAACATTTGGCGTGTGTACAAGCATCCAGCCTATCTGTAAAGAGTTCACTAACTTCCGCTTGAGATACTATAAAGGCCGGTATTGTCACTGTCATTGCTCCAGTTTATTGTGTGCGGCGCAAACTAAAGTGGCAGAGGTCGCAGATTTGCGTTCCGAAGGCCCAGCAACTCAAGGTAATGACACATATTTCTTAACATGTGATAGCTCTCGGAGATAGCATGAGGGGAATATTTCAAAACGCTTTTATTTCGTGTTCATTTCTAAACCCCGTGGTTTAAATGTAAAATTTTCTCCAGTCCAAGGGCTCTATTTTATTCCCTACTCGGAAATATGTAATGTAAGGGGACAAGAATGATTACCCTCTGTTGACTACCATTCCACTCGGTACGGGATGACTAAAGTTTCTTAGCCTCCAAAATTATCAACAGTTTTTGGTATTTAATGTTTATCATTTAGTCGCTCTAGCGTGGAATAGCCTTAGCCTCTGTACATTGGAGCCATGAGCCCACTTAATGTTTTAAGAGTTTTCTAGAAGGTGTGCTGGATTTTCGCCTGCCTGCATTTGTTTTTTAGCCGATGATTATCAAACTTTTCCATTTTACATTATGGCCATTTAGTATGGGCACTCATTGCCCTTCTTTATGTTCCCGGAAAGTAATATGAAAATAATTGAGCAGAAGTGACTGTAAATACCTCACTTGAAGATTGTCATTGTATAACCTTGTGCGCTATAAGAAATTTATGGCTCTGAGAAACTGGACTCTATTAGAGTTTGGAGCTCAGACACCTAGGCTATGGAAGTTACTGGACCAAACCTGCTCTTATAAAATAGTATACTTGTTTCAGACCTAAAAATACTCATCCCTCGTATATTATCATGCTGATAATTTTATCTACTTTTTACCTGATTTCGGACTTTATATCGTTGTTGTTGGAGCTAACGAGTCCATTATTATATTGTTATCGTTTATTCTATTTACCAAATTTTAAATAAGAGAAACAAGGAGGAAGGAATATTATTTCAAAATTTAGTGCTCTTGTCAAATTTTTGTCCATCCATTCAGCCCAGCACCTTTTTACACCTCTGTGATCCACGATATTTCCGGAATAATAATAATAATAATAATAATAATAATAATAATAATAATAATAATAATAATAATAATAATAATAATATTAATTGATGGTTCATGGTGTGGGTTACTGTAGTCACGTTCTAGTTCGTGACCATGGGCAACGGCTGAGTGGCCTAGTAAGTGGTCCTGAGAGTCGGGATACCAATTGCTATGGAACGGGATTGGGTTCTCGGACATAATCTGTGCAATGACCCTTCTTGTGCTCAGGAGGCTAGGACTAAAATTCCACCGGTTGTCCCTAACCCGTTAAAGAAGAGATCCTCACTGTGACTATGTGTAAGTAGGATAGCATCCTGCTTCATGAATTTACCGAGTTCATAATGTTTTAAGGAAAGTCCCACTCTCATTTGACAGGGGAAGGACTCCTTTGAAACAACTGTCGAACGAAATGGAATTCGATCGGAAACTATCAGTATTAATGCGGCTACTGGAAGAAAGAATGCAAAACTGGCTGATTCAGCAAACGGGACGAATCCGGATGTACTGGAGGTACCGTAAGTGGTATTCGGGTAAGAAGAGATAACGGCGAAGGGACAGGAGATGATAAAAGGTACTTGATGGGTGTTAGAAAGGGAAGGGCAGAGTATGTGGAATGACTCTTTATGTGGAAAACTACTGTACGCCGCATAGCTTCTTTTAGGCACGTACATGAGTGAACGCAGTGGGTATATATGGCAGTTGGAGGAATTACGACGAAAATGGTCTATATATTCACCACGTGAGGGTTGCAGATGAGGATGAAGTTGACAAGTTTTATGAAACATCGAGTGACACCGTAGTCAGCGTCAACAGCAAGGATGAGGAGGGTGCTAATGGGCGATATCAATGCGAGAGATGGAAATAGAACTGAAGTGATTGGTAAATGTGGGGTATACATGTAAGCTAAGGGGAATGGGAAGCGTTTGTTGGACTTCTGTGCTAGTTTGTGTTTCGCAGTTACGAATACATTCTATTCACATGGGGGGCTAGGGGTACCAGATCCATAAAATAGACTATGACTTAACCGACTTTAAATTCAGGAAGTCTGGTAGGAATGTATGAGTTTTTCGGAGATTTTTTCGGAGACCCAAACCACTATCTTATCTGTAGTGAACAAAGTACCTCTAGGACTAGGATAAGGAAAGTGAAATATGTCTGAAAACGAATAAGAGTAGAAAATATCCAGGACGATGAAATTAGACAGAAGTACATGGATATGATTAGTGGGAAGTTTTGACAGTGGGCAGTAAGCAGGTTCAGGATATAGAAAGGGAATAGGTAGTGATATATTTTACGGGTGTTAATTGAAAGCGTGTTTATTACAAAACTAGCTGATCGTGATTTTTTATTGTCTCGTGAACATACAATATAATAATCTACTGTCAACTGTTCCGTCATTATCTATATCAACTGTCAACATACAAAAGTAAAATTCTCTAATTTGTACATGGTCATAATCTTCAATATCCTCCCCACCCTGGTCGGTCGATTTCTAAGGGAACGACCAGCTGCACTGGTCTTGTGACCATGGAGCGATCCGGGAGCTGTTCGGATTCTGTCATCTCGTCCTCGGTGCAGTTCACAAATTCGGCCTCGTTTTCACGCCAGTCTGGGCTTCAGATCCTCTTGTAAAAGTACTACATCACCTATCCGTAGTTCGGTTTCTTTTTTGATCTGCTTCACTTCGTGGTAACTTCTTAATTGAAGGAGGTATTCCCTTTTCCATCTTTGCTCAAAGTGTAAGATTAGCTTTTGTCTCTTTCTGTACACCTTAGTCAAATCTTGATAGATGGAAATATCTGGTGTACTTGGAAGAGATATCAGCCTTTCTCCTATGAGGAAGTGTGAAGGTGTCAGGATATCAGAGTTACTGTCATCTACGGTAATAGGGCGCGAGTTTAGAGTGGCCTCGATCCCCACCAAAATAGTATTTAGCCCTTCCTCGTCTACTTGAGCTCGTCCGAGTATCTTCTTGAGGCACATCTTAGTGGACCCTACCATCCTTTCCCAGAAGCCTCCCCACCATGCGGCTCTTGGTACTATAAATTTCCAGGTAACATGGTGGTGTGACAAGTGAGTTTGTACTCTTGAATTTTCTAATAATTCCTGGAGTTCGGATAATTCTTTGTTGGCGGCGTGAAACGTTCGAGCATTGTCTGAATACATGGTGTTCGGAAGTCCACGTCTTCCTACGAAGCGCTGAAAGGCAAGTAGGAATTTATCAGTTGACAAGTTAGTTGTAAGCTCGAGATGAATGGCTCTTGTCGTTGCGTAGGTAAACAACACGATGTAGCATCTCTTCTCTGCAGCTCCAGTCTTCACAAACAACGGGCCTGCAAAATCTACACCACAAACGGTGAATGGCCGTTGAAACTTAACACGGTCCATTGGCAAAGGAGCTTCTATCTGTTCACATCTCTTGGCGTGTGTTATTTTGCAGGGAAGGCATGAGTAAATGACCTTCTTGATTACTTGCCTAGCTTTCAAAATCCAGAATTCACGACGCAATTCTGATAACACAACACGAACTCCCATGTGATGAAGTCTTACGTGCGTTTCTTTTATCAATAATTTAGTGAAATGATGAGAGCCATCAAGAAGTAGGGGGTTTCGCTCATTCTCGGAAAGATCTGCAAACTGGAGCCTACCACCAAGTCGAATCAGGTTGTCTTCTAGAAGTGGATGGAATCGTGCAATCTTGGATGTAGCCGGTACCGGTTCCTTTCGTGTCTGGGCAGTAAACTCTGCACAGAAACCTTCCTCCTGAACTCGGCGTATCCAGTAGAGCCTTGCAGCTTCTAATTCTGCGGTTGTCAAATGGCGTGGATACTCCACTCTTCTCCGTGTCACCTCCACGAAACGTAAAATCCAACAGGTGATACGTATTACCTTCCAATACAATCTATGTCGTAAAATATCTATCAGTGATTCATTGGCACTGATTACAAGGACTTGAGGGTTTGCCTCCTTGGATTCGGGTAGTGATACCTTGTGACGTGAGATTTCCTGTGGCCAAGAAGTGGGAGCCTCAGCAAGCCATTGTGGTCCATTCCACCATAATGAAGAGGAATTTAGATCTGTCGCTAACATTCCACGCGTCAGAAGGTCTGCGGGGTTGTCTTCACTGGGACAATATTGACACTGAACCGGCGACAGATAGTCTTGAATTTCTGTCACGCGGTTGCATACGAATGTCTTCCAGCGATTTGGGTCACTCCGTATCCAATCGAGGGCCACCATGGAGTCCGACCATAGTGTAGCTCGCGTGCTGTCAAATCCTGTTGACTGGTAAAAATATTTCAAGAGGCGGGAACCTATCAAAGTAGCCAGAAGTTCTAGTCGTGGGAGTGTAATCCTTTTAACTGGAGACAATCTGCTTTTACTGCAGGCCAAGTGTATTGATATATTATCGTCTGTTACCGTTCTAGTGTACAATGCGGCTCCATATGCTCTCTCAGAAGCGTCACAAAACACATGGACATGCGTAGCGTTTGGCATCTCCTTACACATTCCAGTCCACCTCGGGACGTTTATAAGTGACAGCTGTTTGATGCTCGAGGTCCAAAGTTGCCATTTTAAGGCTATATCCTGTAGAAGAATCTCATCCCACTCTATGCCTCGACACCAATTATCTTGGAAGATTAACTTTCCAACAATTGAGACGGGTGAGAATAACCCCAGTGGATCGTAAAATCTTGCTGTTCCTTGTAAGAGCTGACGTTTCGTGGTAGGATTGTGAGCTAGCTTTTCAGTAATTTCTCGATGATCGAAAAGGATACAGTCCAATTATGTGTTCCACCTGATACCTAATACTCCAGTTTCTTGTTTGATATCTCGTCTCTCAGACTGCCATACGCTCTTAAGTGTTTCTGAGTTCGTTGCCCATTTATCCATTGGTAGTCGTATGTGCCTGAGCATGGAGCTTACTTCGTAATATAAGCTTATGACCCCATTGTCGTCGTCAGCACCAGCAACGAAGTCGTCCATAAATGTGCTCTGATCTAAGAGTTCTGCTGCTGTGGGGTATGTGTTACTGCACCTTGAAGCCAGTTCACGTAGAGTCGCAGATAGAAGGAAAGGACTGCACGTAAGACCAAACGGTAGCCGCGTGAACCTGTACGTGACAATTTAATCTGCTGTTTGCCAGTTACGATCTTCCCCCTTCTGGACGTGATACCAGAAAAATCTGGTTAAGTCTCTGTCTTTTTCATCTAGGTACAGTTGCAAAAAATCTCGAGTTCCATCCCCGACTATTGCTTTTCGATATGTACGAAAGCGGATTAGCGTTGACAGAATATCGGGAAGGAGGTTTGGTCCTGCTTCCAGAGCGTCGTTAAGAGATGGCGAGTCTCTCTCGTGTGACGAAGCGTCGAAAACAATCCTCCATTTGATAGCTCCATTCCTCTCTTTCTTGACAGCGTGGTGTGGTAGGTAGAAAACATCGCTTAGATTATCTTCTGCAGCAGTCATTTCAACATGACCCTTCTCAATATAGTCAGTCATTTGTGAACAGTACATTTCTCGAAACTCAGCATTGTCGTGAAGTTTCCTTTCAAGTGATCTAAAGCGATTCTTGGCGTTGACGCGGTTTGATGGCAAGATAAATTCCTGTTTTCTGGGTAGAGACACTACTCTCCGCCCCTCTTTCATACGAAATGAATCGTGAAACTGTTGAAGAATGGTAGCGTCCTTCCTAGAAAGTGTTCTACCTTGCTGCTCTCTTATTCCCATGGTCTCTAAATCCCAGAATTGTCGCATGCTGTCGTCTTTAGGTTCAAATTCTTGACTTGTGTGAATATGATTTATAGCGACATGATGGACTGTGATTCCTGACTTGTTTCCGCTAAGAACCCAACCCAAGTTAGACGGGAGAAGTACTATGGACTCAGAAAGGCGTACTGGTTGGCCATCTCGGATCACCTTCCAGTAGTGATCACCACCTATGAGAAGTTCAATAGGGAGGTCGCTTTTATTGTCCTTTGGGTCTGCTAATTGCAACGTTCGGGCGCATGATAAAGAATAGACATCGTGTGGAACAGCAGGATGCGGGGAATAGTTGTTTTCGCTCTCGAAAGCTGTTATCATTATATTAGTTTTCGACCACACGCCACTGATGTTAAACTGGACAACCCTACGTGTTGTAACCGTGTGTCGATCACACTCAAATGCCGTAACAGACAGTTTCCTTTTTTCGACAACAGTAAGCTTGAGCTGATCCACGAGGCTTGTTTCGATAAAACTGGACTGACTTCCAGCATCTAAAATACACCGTGTAAGTTTGGTCAGTCCAGTCGGGCCAGTTATCCAAACGCGAGCAGTTTGAAGATACGTGAAGTTGGAGGGCGTGTTTACATCTATCTTGCCCACCGCTACAGCTTCTCTCTCATCTCCTCCACAAATTGACACGTGGTGTGTCTTCTTGCATATGGAGCATGATACCTTATTCTTCTTCGCACAGTCTTTAGAGTGATGGCCTCGTCTAAGACAAAGGAAGCATCTGTTTGCTTTCTTCAGTTTTTCAGTTCTCTCCTGGTTGTTCGTTATTGTTTGACAATCTTGACCCCAGTGACCTCGATTCTCACAAAAAACGCAATACGGTTCTGTGACTTGTTTGATATTATTTCTCTTCGGCTTGTTAGGTCTGGTGTTAACATGGAGAGCCGCTGCCGTCGGAGTATAAGTAGTCGAAAATGGCCGGTCGCAACGTATCTTCTGCGTAGTCAAGGCACACTCCACCTCTTCGTTCAAAAACTGCATTAGACACGAGATACTGCTTTCTGGTATTTCCAACCTCTTGGCGTTAAGTAGCCATCGGCGACAGAGATCGTCAGGAAATGCGCGAAGAATTTTAGGGGCTAACAGTTTTCCATAGACGTCTACATCTTCACCTAGTGCTGTCAGCGCTTGAATCCGTCGGTGGCACTCAATATACGTGGCATTGAGAATCTCAGGACTGTCGGAATGTGCAGGTTGCAGATGCTCCAAAAAATCCAGGTGGGATTGAATAATTCTGTTTTTATCCCCACAACGGGACTCCAGAATCTTCTTCACCTGTTCGTAAGTATCGGCCGTTACTGATATTCCATCCACCAGATGTTTGGGTTCACCGTCCAGATATCCTCGAAGGAATACATGTTTGTTTATCACCGATACCGCTGAGTTCTTGTCCACCGAAGCCTGAAATTGCTCCCAGAACCGTGGCCATGATTCTATGTCTCCTGAAAAGGTCTCTATTCTAATAGTAGGAAGCTTAACTTCGGAAGTAGCTATGGGTGACGTACTAGTAGCTAAGCAAGCATGTGCGTCTTGTCAATTCTTTGCCTTTATAAGTTTATTAGCCTTCCGCATTGCACGTTTAGCACTGTTTATGTAATTTTCACAGACTTGTATATCCCCGTCATAGTCTTCATTCTCAATCAGATCGTGTATAGCATCATCTAGAACGATTAAGCTCTCAAAAGTGTCTTTAAGGCGTTCCAAGCAGTGTTCTACATCGTCCAGCGCCGCAGTATTGTTGAAATCATTTATCTGTTTATTAAAACGTGTAACGTTGGAACGCTGAGTAGTGCGTTTCCTTTTTAGCTTGTCAAGCGAGGACTGAGACATTCTTTCTTGTTAGTCGGTTAGTGTAATAATGTTCCGTGAATTTTCTCGTGACGTGTCTGACAATATGTTTTCTTTTGTAGTTACAGAAATGCTCACGAGATAGCTCTAGTTGTCACCCTGTCGTTGTTAGAGTCTCCTAGAGATTATGACCTCTTTGCAGGTTATATGACAACAACATGGCGGCTAAAATATATTGCAATCAAATATAGTATTTTGAGATGATTGAAAATCAAGGAGCACTCAACCGTGTCTAAAAGCAAGTTTTTAGTGCTCTAACAACATTCAAAATAGTATTAATGCCGTGTAAGTACTTATCTGTTCCTTTGTCGTGGTGAAACGTAGGATGACGAAGGGGCCGATAGTCACAAGTTTTTCAATCAACACCTTATTACGTATTACACAAGATTAAATATTGTTGTATGTTATTTTCTCCTGTATTCCGTGTTTTCCGGGTTTTGGCACCATGATATATTTTACGGGTGTTAATTGAAAGCGTGTTTATTACAAAACTAGCTGATCGTGATTTTTTGTTACGTCTCGTGAACATACAATATAATAATCTACTGTCAACTGTTTCGTCATTATCTATTTCGACTGTCAACATACAAAAGTAAAATTCTCTAATTTGTACATGGTCATAATCTTCAACATGCCTAGTTGTACTTCCTCTTAAAACAATAAGCACCACCTGAGTGACCGACAGACCGACAACGAACCTACAGGTTACCATGGCAACGTCTCTGACTGTATGCCAGCAGAGATGTAACGTATTGCCATTTTCCTCATCATACTTTTAAATTCGTGGTTGTTCGTTGGGAAGAAGGCAAGAGAGGCGTCAATCGGCCTATCTGCGGGATATTGGCGGAATATCGTTGGAGATTAAATAATAACACCATTAGTCATCTTCTTATTTGTTTACCTAAGAACACTGCACCTAAATTTCTCCTCTGTTACCGCTTTATTATATCCATAACTCACACCAACATAATTTATTGAGGGGCATTTGATTTTCCAATACATTCACTTGGTATTTACATGTTTGTCGTTATCCGGCTGTCCTCAGTTATAATCCATTTTTTTTATTAATTTCAACTTTCTTAACTGTATTATTTTCTTCCTTAATTACACTGTATGTACGCGAGTGCTAGAAACTACTGGATGTATTTCCACCAAGCTTCATATTTAGAATCCACCTGTCCATGATAGGTTTTAGGGCAAATATTGTTTCTGAATCCCTGAACTGACTGGGGGTTTATACGAAACCGAAACAGTGATTTTGCACTTGCACAAAATATACACAGCCAAACTTAATGGAAATCTACCTACCTTGATGGAAATTAACTTCTAAACCTTTTTTCTCATGTGCATCATTTCGATACGAGGATTAATAAGGGAGATATCATTAACGGGCCGTTTTTCGGTACAAGTCCCATCGGACTTAACTCACAAGCGGGTGCGTGTAAAGCGTATTCCTTACAACATGAAAACTACTGAAGATATTCGAATCAAACTTTATATTTAGCATCCACCTGTCCAAAGGTAGGTTTTAAAGGTGAATAACATTTCATGTTCCGGAATGGACGGGCGGTTTATAGGGAACCGAAATGGTGACTTTACTCTTCTACAATATATACAAAACAAGACCAACCTGACTGGAAATCGACCAAACGTGATGGAATTCCACCTCTACATGTGCATTTTTTCGTCAGGAGGTTTCATAAGGGAGATATCATGAATGGTCAGTTTTGCAGGTTAGTGCATTTTTTCGTCAGGAGGTTTCATAAGGGAGATATCATGAATGGTCAGTTTTGCAGGTTAAGTCCAGCGGACATAGCCTAAAAGGTGTTGTACATGGAGCAGATTCCTTATCTATATGTAAATCAAATCGTAACGACTGTGTGCCTCTACAGTGACTATTTTATCGAAATTTTCGTACAGCTTTCCGTTTAAGGGGTAATAATGACCGTCTGCATAATATTTTGTTTAGTTTCCTGAAAGTCCTAATTTTTACCCTCCTCGCCTAAAATCCAGATGGCGGCATAATCTGTCAGAAGAAAAAAGATAATTGAAATTTGACAAAATTATACGTTTTAGCCTGTAACGGACTGAAAACTTCCATGATCATTAAATTTTTCACTTTTTATCCCCGAAGAATATCGAAAGATGGAGACAATTTTAATGATGGTGCAGACCTTCGGAAAGTCCTATCACATAACGAATTGCACAATCTCAGTTCAATTTGGAATGATCTACAACATTGGTCTTATAACTTTTTGCCGTATTTGTATCCCTTTTAAGTTTGATTTTTCTCTATTAATCGATGTTAAGTAAATTTGGACTTTTCACATGCATAATTCATACTTTCAGTTATATGAAATACAGAATCATCAAACTTGGCCCACCCAGTAGCCATATATGAGCCAAATGTTATGTATGTAGTTGTCACATAATTATCCCAAAAGTAATGCAATGTGAGATAATCTTACAAACACTTTACCCTGTTCAACGTTTCTAACTCAGTCTGACCCAAGAATAGATGAAATTTCATAGGACCAGCCATTTAGGCCACTAAATCTGGCGTCTTATGGTATAATCCTTTCTCGATATGACGTACGTTTAGCAGCAGTTAATCTGTAAATGAAGGCCTGCAATATTGTAAACACGCATATACTTTCGTATGTCGATCGATATGTATTCACTGATGTCGATTTGTAGCGATCGAGAAAGGGGGTTTCTGCTATTGTAATCAGTACTCCCCATACCGACTTTGACTGGCAGTAGGAAAGGGGTCCTTCTCCAACTTCTGTGTAACTGTCATTAGTAAGGAAGGCCTACCATTGTAATGATTAGTTCACTTCTCGATTTGACTTGCAGAAGGCAAGGGAGCATTCAGTTTTGTTTAAAACTCTCCTAGCGATTGTGTTTGGCAGTAGGCAAGGGTGCCCTCCATTATAAACAAAAGTCCTCATCTAATATGTGACTGGCATTAGGCATAGTGGCCTGCTATTTTGATGGAAACTCACCAGCTTGGTGTGACTGGCAGTAGGCTAGCTGGCAGTAGGAAAATGGGCCTGACATTATAATGATAACTGCACAACTCAATTTCGAGTGATAGTAGGGTAATTGCCTGCCATTATAATAAAAACACGTCAACTGTAATCTGTCTGGAAGTGGGCTGCCATTTTAACGAAAACTCCCCAAATCGATTGTGTCCGCGCAGTAGGCAATGGGGCCTGCAATTATAATGCAAACTTCCCACCACGATTTTGAATGGCAGTAGGCAAGTGAGCCTGCCGTTATTATCACAAATCCGTAACAAACACTTTACATTGGAAACAACGTATAGGGACCTCCCCATGCTCTTTCTCGGATAACGCTAAGAGACATGCACTTTTAAAACAATCTTATTTACTGCATGTACAGTATTTACTTCGTTATTCGAATACAATGTAGAATACCGTAGCGAAGCACGGGTATATTTGCTAGTAACAAAATAAATTCAATGTTTAAATCATCCTTTTAGCGTGAAATTTCTTTGTTGGAGACCTGGCTACAGTGCCACTCAGCTGATGAAGTAAGTTTCTGGAACATTATAATAGTGTTGCTATGTCTGCATCACTTCGTAACTGTATCAATTTCCCTTCAGGTAATTCTCATGGTGGCCATTTTCATTAAAAATGATCCCATGTAAACTGGCTCTAAGGAGGACTCTCTGTTAATTTGTGGTGTTATTGTGTGTTCCAGCCTCGGTGCGAACTGTGTGCGGCACTCTATGGATCACTGGTGGAACATGTGGAGAGTAGGGAATCGCAGCTGAAAGATGACACAAGAGTGGAGGAAGAATTGGTGAGAACCCTTAACCCTGCTGTTCTGTTCACTTTTACCTGACGAATATACTGTTCGGGTCAATATGACCCAACATACCAAAATGCTGTAGAAATCTTGTAAAAATATACATTTTTGTACAGTTGTTAGCAATCGACATTGTTGTTTTATTCCAATACCTTGATAATAATAATAATAGTAATAGTAATAATATACCGAGCTCGATAGGTGCAGTTGCTTAAGTGCGGCCAGTATCCAGTATTCGGGAGATAGTAGGTTCGAACCCCACTGTCGGCAGCCCTGAAGATGGTTTTCCGTGGTTTCCCATTTTCACACCAGGCAAATGCTGGGGCTGTACCTGTTTGGAAGAATTACGCTTCATTTATGATTTCAGGGGAGTAATTATGGCATTGTTTTGTATGATAATTATATGTTAGTGTTGTCTGGTGAGTCTATAACTTTTTTATGGAATTCAGGATCATATTTGTTATCAATTTTGTGCCCTAAGTTTTGACTATAATGGTCCATAGATAATACTAACAATAGTGGTATTTGATTGCCTAAATGTCCGACATGTTGTTTCGATTTGCCGTTACTCTCATAGAAATCACAAGTAAGACTGGAATTCTACGCTCTCTCCACTATTTTTACTACTTCTGACATAACTAAGACAGCCATCAAACTGCAGTCTTCGCATGGTATTGCATAGGATACAAGATCTACATTTTACTCAAACCTGGCGGTAGGTATAAAACGTGATCCAGTTTTATGGAGATTATGATAAAGGAAGATAACCTCGGAAAACAGCCGCTGCCTGGGGAACCACTGCAAGGAGTGACAGCATGCAAGCCAGTGGTGGTAGGATGGTGAGCAGACGGCCTCCTACCGGGAGGAATCCCAAAGAAATTACAGTCGCCGAAGCCAAGGAACACAGTGTTGCGCAACACCTCTTAACAACCACTGAAGGTGCTTTTGCAGAGGATGCAACAACCAAAGTGCGAAAAGTCCGTACTCGAATGAAATGGGAAAATTCTATCAATGAGTTTATAATGAGGACATGACAGATTATCGACAGAAGCTATATACGGTTTTCAAGCACAGTATCCAAACACACAGATCTCAAAACAACGAATACCAGATCAAAGACGCGCAATTGTCATGAAGAACTTTATACCAGAAACAGTTCTCAGTAAGATTAAACAGGAAATTGAAACTGAGCTAATGGGTCCCATGGAACTTTCAGGTGAGCATGAAAGAATTGCATATGAAACGAACAGAGCCACACCCTACACCAACACCATGGCCCCTCAAAACCTCCAAGAAACTGAAGTTTACACATACCAAAATAATACAGAAAATGAATGGCAAACTGAAATAGAAGATGAATTCCAAAGAGCATTTATTAAGTTTGAAGGTACAGATCCCACGCTCAGACCTTTACTACCCAGGCAGAAGCAAACCAAGAAATTCACACAAATAATTGAGAAGTTGAATACCAACATTCTACCAATATATTTAGAAACACCAGACATTCCTCCAGGTACATACTGCAATCTATTGTGCTGCTGTGGCAGCAATCAGGGCAAATGGGGGAAAAGTGAGATATGCAAATAGGTCAATGAACCGAATACATAGAGAACCACCTACGACAGAACATCAATCGACTTACTCAATACACCAATGGTCATCGAAGTCCTCGGCTTTGCAATCACGTAAGGAAAATATTGAGGAATACCAAAAACCACTCTGCTAAAGATGCATAAAACTCTCTCATTACCGAACATTTAGATAAAATGAAGCAAAAAGTAACTGCCCTTGCTAAACGTCTCAAGCGCTATACCAAGGCAACGGAAAGAAAGGCACAAAACTTTCTTTTTAACGGGAATGAGAAACTATTTTACAACAAACTTAGGACACCTGAGACAGCTAACATGCAGAATAGCAATGGGATACCAACTGCGGAGAGCATAAGAGAATACTGGTCAACAATATAGGATGCGTCCATACAACATAATGAAGAGGCACATTGACTTGAAACTATCAAGAAGAAAGCTGAGAATATTGAAAGCATGACCCAAGCTGATTTCACATTAGAGGAGGTTGTAACAGCGATTAACTATTTACACAATTTGAATACCCCAGGAATAGACCGCATACACAATTACTATTATAAGAAATTCACCAGTGTTCACAGATTACTCACCTACCACATACAAATTTTCATCAGTAAACCAGATACCCTCCCACACTTTCTCACTACAGGAATCACGTACCTAAAGTCTAAAAATAACAACACGGCAAATCCTGCTAACTACCGACCAATCACATGCCTACCAACTTTATACAAAATTATAACATCACTTGTAGCAAATAGAATCCAGAATCATTGCAAGGTCAATTACATCATCGCTGAGGAACAAAAGGGCTGCAAACGGTTCACAAAAGGCTGTAAAGAACAATTAATTATTGATAGTATGATCATGGAACAAGCATACCATAACAACTGAAATTTGCACACTTGTTTCATAGATTACAGAAAGGCATTCGACTCAGTGCCACATTCCTGGCTTGTTGAGGTCCTTAGAGTATATGAAGTTGATCCTAAAATAGTGACATTTCTAGCAACTACCATGCAGACTTGGAAAACTACCATTAACCTCCGCAACGGAGAAGAATGTGTGGTAACTGAACTCATTCCAATTAAAAGAGGCATTTTCCAAGGGGATTCCCTCAGTCCGCTATGGTTTTGTCTTGATCTGAACCCACTATCAGACTTACTGAGTTCAACAACATACAGATTCAGTATCAAAAATAAGCTAAGAACAATATACAAAATTTCACATCTGCTGTATTTGGATGATCTGAAACTGTATGCTGCATCACAAAGACAATTTGAACACCTTGTTTCAATTACCCACAATTTCTCCACAGACGTCTGCATGAAATTTGGACTCGATAAATGTGCTACTCAGACAATTAGGAGGGGCTCTTTCTCGGCACAGGGCATCCTCTCTGAAGCAACAGATATCTCACCACTGACAGCAAATGAAATATATCGATATCTTGGATATAACCAATCAGCCAGGATTCAACACAAGGACACAAAACAGGCATTGAGATTGACATATATTGAACGAGTAAGACGAATCGTACGTTCTAAGCTCACAGGAAAAAGCATTGTTAAGGCCATCAACACGTTTCCTATACCTGTTCTAAAATACTCATTTGGAGTCATAAAGTGGACTACAACTGAGTTGAAGGACCTTCAAACGAAAGTGAATGTGTTACTGACAAAACACAACATGCTTCATCCAAAATCAGCCTCAGAAAGTCTCACTCTGCCTCGTTCTGTTGGTGGTCGTGGACTAATAGACCTTGAGAAAGTACACAATGAACAAATTACATCACTGAAGTGCTACTTCAAACATAAATCAGAAACCTCAGCCGTACATAGTGCAATGGTTGTGGCAGATAACGGTTTTACACCCCTCAATATGAACACCCCGGCTTCACTTACAATGCCATTCTCCACAAATGAGGAAAATATCGTTCTATGGAAAAAGAAACCTCTTCATGGGCGGTATCCAAATGAGTTAAATCAGCCATATATAGACATACAAGCGTCGCATGAGTGGATAACACATTCGGATATATACCCAGAAACAGAGGGCTTCATGTTTGCCATACAAGATCAAGTCATTGCCACAAGGAACTACAGGAAGCATATGTTACATGATCCGTCTGTCTATTCAGATCTGTGCCGATGATGTAATATATCTCCAGAAACCATCCACACATAACCCCAGGTTGTCAATTAATGGCAAACACAGACTACAAATACAGACATGACCAAATTGCAAAAATCATTCACCAGAAATTAGCCCGACAAAATAACCTAATCCATTGTACCACAGCATATTGGAAGTACAAACCCCAATCAGTCTTGGAAAGTGAAAATTACAAAATTTACTGGGACAGAAGTATCATCACTGATAAAACAATTACCTGCAATAGGCCAGATATAACTTTCGTAGATAAAAACAAGAAAATCTGCTTCATAATTGACATACCATGCCCTAATCTGGCCGCAGAGATAAAAACCATGTGGACACTCAACAATGTTATCATAATTTCAGTAGTGATTGGATGTAATGGTATTATACCAAAGACACTACACAGGAGCATTGAAGCTCTTAATCTCCACCCTCTCACTTACAGAGAATTACAAAAAGCAGCAATC